>NW_017674992.1:74705-78869 GCF_001879085.1 Nicotiana attenuata
AGAACTGAACTAAAAATGTAAATCAATAGCTAAAATTCATCTAAAATTTTAATGGAACAGTAGTTTTTTTGGATTTTTGACAGTTTTCTATTGTTTTTTGATTTTTCTTTTGAAGAAAGCTAAGATCTAAAAGGAATTTTTGATCTGAATTTGGAATTTCAGATCTGTGGAGCTTGAGGAGATTTTTTGGAATATTGAGGCTCCAAAACTTGTGACTTAAGGCATTGGCATGCCTTTTTATAGGAAAAATGAGGGCAACCCTCAGATTTTGTGTTTTCCTTCTAGTCCCTAGGTTATTTTCATAAATAGTCCTTTACTTATTGACTTGTTCCTCAAGTTAATACACTAAAAGTTATTGAAATTCAATTTCAACCCTTTCTAGATGCTTCTAGTAGCTTCTAAGTTCAGTTACTAAATGGATTTCCCTAAATTACCCTCCTCACTAGCCTGGAATTACTAATTCAACCCCAACCTTATTGACTACCCATGGTTGTCTAACTAACCAGCAGTTCTGAAAATCAAAAAAACAAACAAAACCTAAAATTGAACTAAAAGGAGATTAATTATACCTCAAGCAAAACAATCACTACAAATTGATCAACCAAATAGAACTTAAACAAAAATTGACCTAATTAATCTAATTAACTGACATTTAACTCTACACATCAATGAACTAATTAACATCAAGCAGAACCAAAATGTGACCAGCTATGAAGACTAATTGACCAGAAATCAAATATACAAAATGATAGTTGAACCTGGAACCTTACTACTGAAATCAATGAGCAGATTAAACACTAATTATATGGGGGAAGAACAATTATGACCTAAATTGAAATTTTAAATCATCACAACCTAACAACAGGATTCTAAACAAACAACAATAGGAAAAATAAAAAGCTGAAAACAGAGAAGAACATGGACTCACTGATTTTAGGTCTTCACATGGCTAACCTTGAATTGTCGCATTCAAAATTAATCGAGCACTTGAAATCCCCAAAACAGGTAGAACTTCTGAACCCTAGATCTGCAATTGACGGAGTTTTGCTTGGATTTGAAAGATTTTGGCTTGGAATTCAGGATGAGGGAGTCAGGGAGATTGTGGGGTGTAATTTTGACCGGATTTGGAAGAAGTAGGGTTTTGGCCGGATTTTCAAATGAAGATTCGAAAAGATTTGCGATGATTCGAGGGACATGGTTTGGATATTTGAGATAAGGAGATTGAGGAGGTCCTAGGGTGTTAATTTGGGACCGGTTTGTGGTGGCGCCGCCGTAGGCGGCGGAGACGGCGTCCACAGATTTGGATATTCGAAGAAATCGGTAATAATTTGAAGAAGAAGACTTGGGTATATAGAGAGAGGAGGGTGAGAGGATGATGCATTGTGAATTTGGGACCATTTGGAGACCGACCGCCGCCGTGAGGCGATTTCCGGCGGCGGTCCAAGGCGGCGAACGGTGGCGTTATATGGTGCTTCTGAGAGAGACGAAACAGGGGGGGGGGGAGTTAGGTGATCTGACAATTATATATCTAATTGAACCCAGTCCCTGGCCGTTGGATTTACTAACCTCGACGGCTCAGATCCAATCGACCTGAAACGGCGTCGTTTGGTTGGACGAAAGGCTGGACCGGGTTGGGATGCTTGGGCCTGGTCTGGAACGGGTATATTTGGGGTTGGATTTCATTTGGGCTAAGCCATTTTGGCCCAAGTTTTGGGCATTTACTAAGACCACTCTCTTTTTAATTGTTTTTTCTTTTATTGCTTTTATTTATCTTGTTTTTTTATATATTTTCATGTTTTTCTAACTTTTGCAAAATCAAAGACCTAATTTGTTTCCAAAATTAAACTAATTAATTCGTAAAATCTATTAAATCCTATTTAAAAGCAATCCCATGACAAATTCAACAATTAACAATGCAAACATGGACTATTTTTGTTATTTTCTTTAAATTTGTTCTAAAACAACTTAACCACTAAATAATCCTAAAATATGAAATTAGATCCCAAATGCAAATGTCATGTGTATATTTCTATATTTTCATATGAATTAAAATGCACAAATAAAATACAAACAATTAACAGAAGATAACACAAAACTCACCAAAGTGTAAAATAATGAAAGAAAAATTATTTTGTTTGAATTTTTGGGAATAGTTCATATAGGGCAAAAATCACGTGCTCACAGCTGCCCCTCTTTGCTCGGGAACATGAAGAGTTTCCTTGCAAAGATAAGTGAGCGGAAACGAGCGAGTTTTGCCCGTTTGAATATTCCGTGTGAAGCATTTTTGAAAGTGTTGACCGCACCCTGCTTCGGAGGTTGCCTACATATCCTTGGCTAAAAAGGAATCAGGTCAGTGTAGTTCGGGAAGGTTTGGTAGCTGGGACTACCAGGAACTGTGATTTCACTGCTGTTGCTATTGCTACTGCTCGCTGATCTCCTTATTACACCATGTTAAAATAAAAAGAAGCTAGCCTAAGCTATGATCTATGAATTACAAAAGGGTCCTATCTATGTCTTCTAACTTGCTCGTTGTGTTGCCTTGAACTTGTATTCTTCCACTAGAATTCTTGCGTTGTTGCCTTGCATTGTGATTGGAGATGTTTCGCCATTCCTCCGAGTGATGCTTGACCGCTGAGATTTGAAATATATGCCTCCATTCTCCAGGCGGGCTCCTGATTGCTGACGCTTGAAAAGTATTCCCTTGTTCTCCAGGTGGGCTCCTGATTGCTGAAGCTTGAAAAGTATTCCCTTGTTCTCCAGGTGGGCTCCTGACTGCAACGCTTGAAAAGTATACCCTTGTTCTCCAGGTGGGCTCCTGACTTCAACAAAGCAAACAAACAAAGAAAAATTTCTGCCCCAGTGTGGTGGCTGGGCACATCATGTTATCAAATATTAAAAATTAAAGGATAGAATTTGAATTGTACTTCCCTTGTTCTCCAGGTGGGTGCCTGATTGCTGAAGCTTGAGAAGTATTCCCTTGTTCTCCAGGTGGGCTCCTGATTGCTGAAGCTTGAAAAGTATTCCCTTGTTCTCCAGGTGGGCTCCTGATTGCTGAACTTGAAAAGCGTTCCCTTGTTCTCCAGGTGGGCTCTTGATTGCAACAAAATAAACTAACAAAGAAAATTTTCTGCCCCAGTTTGGTCGCTGGGTACGGCATGTTATCAAATATAAAAAAAATTGAAAGCTAAATTTGAATTGTACTTCCCTCGTTCTCCAGGTGGGCGCCTGACTGCTGAAGCTTGAAAAGTATTCCCTTGTTCTCCAGGTGGGCTCCTGACTGCTGAAGCTTGGAAAGTATTCCCTTGTTCTCCAGGTGGACTCCTGACTGCTGAAGCTTGGAAAGTATTCCCTTGTTCTCCAGGTGGGCTCCTGACTGCAACAAATAGAGAAAACAAAGAACATTTCTTGCCCCAGTTTGGTGGCTGGGCACAGGTGTGAGTGTTAAATTGAATTATCCTACCAACTGTTATTAGAATGTGAAAGCTAAATCCTATTATCCAGGGAGGTCCTGACAACTCCTAACAATTACGAACCTAAGTTATATCTTCTAAAGGTATTACTCCCGCTGCATTTGTTATCTAATAGGTCTTAACTACTCCCCATTATCTAGGAGGGTCCTGACAACTTCTAAAAAAAACCAATTTAACCTAAGTCATTTCTACTAGAAGTGCGACTCCACTATATCTTGTTATCTAAGCAGATCTTAAACTACGTCCCATTATCCAGGAGGGTCCTGAAAACTTCTAATTGAATCCTATCTTAAGCATGCCAATTTTGAAACCCACTTATGCTACTCATGATTGTTTTGACATTTAAACTAAGTCCCATTTTCCAGGAGGGCCCTGAGAGTTTCCCGTCATACTTGTTTGGGTGCTACCTTTCCTTACGGAGGGTTTCTCCGAAACGAACGAAATTTCTGCCCCTGTTTCAATCAAAGAAAAATCTTGTCAATTTTAAAATGGTGGCTAGTTGCTGGCATTCCGGCTAGGTACGTTTCTGCTGCTGGGATTTACTCCATCCCGCTTTTCTGGACTTGCCTTGAATCCCCTCGACTTCCTGACCGAATTTCAACCCCTTGACTCTGATGACCCAAGTATTCTATCCCGTATTGTTGTTTTTGTGTTTCTGACCCCTCTTTTTGAAACTTCGCTTCTTCCCCACAAT
>NW_017674993.1:0-12425 GCF_001879085.1 Nicotiana attenuata
ACTACTTGGGCTAGGCCAGTGCAAACTGATAGTATCTGAGCCAAGGTCTCCTGGAGACTCGGAATCACAATGGGCACTGCCGGTGCTTGAACAAGTGCTGCTGGAATGTCTGCAGCTGGGGCCTGATCCCGAGCCGGGGCAACTGGTGGGGCAATGGGTGCTGCCCTCGCGGCCCTGCCCCTACCGCGACCACGACCGCGCCCGCGGCCTCTAGTACCCTCAGTAGGTGGTACCGGTGGGCGTCCGTCTCGTCCTGTAGCGCGGGTCCTCGCCATCTGCGAGAGGATAAAACACAGAAGTTTAGTTCCCGGATCGACAAAATCGCACGACAAGAATTTCAAGAATGTGAAGTTTTCCTAAGGGTTCTGCAGCCTCTCGAGGATAAGTATAGACGTCTCCGTACCGATCCGCGAGACTCTACTAAACCTGCTCATGACTCGTGAGACCTAGTAACCTAGGCTCTGATACCAACTTGTCATGACCCAATTCCCACCCGGTCGTGATGGCGCCTCTCGTGAAAACAAGACCAGCCAACAGAACAATCAACACTGCTTTTAACAATTTCTTAGCATAAATAGGTTTAAACCATAGATACCGATTAATCACAAGTGCGGAAATAAACGTAACATAACGGGAAAAACCATCCCAAACTCAGCCCGATGATCGGGGTGTCACAAGTCACGAGCTACTACAGAGTTGATGAAAATACTACAAGTATGGAAACATAGTCTGAAGATGAATAAAATATGCAGAAGATAAGGGAGAAACGGGGTTGTGGACGTCGACAGCTACCTCGTCTCTCCTAGTCTGCCTGGTCTGGAAGGAAATCAGCGCTCAGGTATGAACTCAGCTGTGCCTGTCTCTGCACACATGGTGCAGGAAGTAATGTGAGTACTCCGACCCAGTGAGTAATAAAAATAAATAATGACTGAGAACATAAAATCCCACAAGGGCACAAATAATGCTATCTCAAGCAGCAACATCAGATAAACAGTAGAAACCAGTGAAATATAGTAAGAAAATCTTTTTGAAAACAGTTAAAAATAAATCATACTCAACCAGTAAGTCAGCCATTGTTACCTGACCGGTCAGCCATTGTTACCTGACCAAACGCGTATTACAGTGCCATTGTTACCACTGGTCAGTCATTGTTACCTGACTGGTCAGTCATTGTTACTTGACCAAACGCGTATTACAGTGCCATTGTTACCACTGGTCAGTCATTGTTACCTGACTGGTCAATCATTGTTACCTGACCAAACACGTATAACAGTGTCATTGTTACCACTGTTCAATATTTAATCACTCTAGATGGGTACCCGCGCTCACTATAGGTGTGCAGACTCCGGAGGGGCTCCTACAGCCCAAGCGCTATCAACAAGGCCTGAAAGCCTGAACAAATATCAATACGAGGCCTGAAAGTCTCCTCACAATGCACTCGAGGCCTGAAAGCCTCCTTACCTCGCTCATCATGCCCTCACATAAGGCCCTTGGCCTCAATCAGTCCAAAAATAGTCAAAGCCCCTCGGGCATCAGTAAACAATATTACCCAGCTCAACAATAGTTCAAATATCAATTAAAACTCCAAGTTTGAGTAAAAATATAGCTGAGCTCATGAAACAGTGTAAATCACATGGACTGAGTTCAAATAGTATTTCAAATAGTGAGGGAAAACAGTGATAACAGCTCACAAAGAGTTCAAACAGTCGGCAACAAGCCCAAGTATGGCAATGAGCCCAAAACATAGTGAAAACAACAAGTCATAGCTGACACGCAGTAAAATATTTTCCGGGCAGGACCAAGTCACAGCCCACAATAATAAATGACCCCGCGCTCGTCATTGAACGCGTGTCTCATCTCAACACAGCACCAAGTTGTGCAAATCCGGGGTCTCGAGCCCTCAGAACATCATTTAAAATCATTACTCACCTCTAGCCGGCCAAAAGTCTAGCTCGCTATGCCTTTTCCCCTCGACTCGACCTCCTCGCGCGTCGAATCTGATCAAAACCACAAGGAATACATCACAATAGGCTAATGGATCATAACCCAATCGAAAAGACTCGAAAAATATCAAAAATCACGAAGTTGGCAAAACCCGAGCCCCGGGCCCACTTCTCGAAAAATTACGAAATTCACATCACCGGATTCCTCGTCTCGCCACGAGTCCATACATATCAATTTTACCAAAATCGAAGTCCATTTGACCCTCCAAATTCCGTTTCAAAATTACAAATTCTCAAGCCCTAGCCTTACCCCCTTTTTGATGAATTTCAACCAATTTCCATGTTAAATGTAGCATAATTTCATGTATTTGGGTCAAGGGACTTACCTCCAATCACACCTAGTCGAAATCCTCCTTCAAATCCGTCCAATAGCTCTCAAGCTCGTATAAAAATGGTGGAAATAACTTAACCCTCACGGATGAAAATGATATTATAAAACCCCTTCTGCCTACAGCGATTTTCGCTTACGCGGTCCCGCTTCCGCATATGCGGGACCGCTTCTGCGGCCATTTCCCCGCTTATGCGGTTTCTCACTTAACTTATCACTTCCGCCTTTGCAACATATTCTCCGCTTCTGCGGATTACCCAAGACCGCTTCTGCGGTTATTCACTCGCACCTGCGGACCCGCTGATGCGAAAAGGCGTCCGCTTATGCGGAACTCATCAATTCAACACAAGATCTCTTCTGCGCTTTTCCACCCGTTTCTGCGGAACCGCTTCTGCGGTCCATTTCCGCAGAAGCAGAAATACCAGATGACAAAAATCTCAGACCTGAAGCAACTTCCAAAAACTCTCGTTTAACCACTCGAATTCACCCCGAGGCCCCCGGGACCTCAACCAAAAATACCAACACATCCTAACACCTTATTCAAACTTGTTCCAATCCTCAAAACACATCTAACAACACTAAAACCATTAAATCACATCGGATTCAAGCCTAAGTTTCTTAAAAACTTCCGAATTACGCATTCGATCAAAAACCCGACCAAAACACCTCCGAATGACCTGAAATTTTGCACACACATCCAAAATCACCTAACGGAACTACTGCAACTCTCGGAATTCTATTCCGACCCTCGGATCAAAATCTCACCTAACAACCGGAATTCGCCAAAATACTAACTTCGCCAATTCAAGCCTAATTCTACATCGGACCTCCAAAATCAATTCCGATCGCACTCCTAAGTCACAAATCATCCCCCGAAGCTAACCGAAACACCGGAAATCACATTCGAGCCCTCTAACTCATTTGTCAACGTCCGGTTGACTTTTCCAACTTAAGCCTTCTTGAAAGAGACTAAGTGTCTCATTGGCTACCGAAACCAATCCGAATCAATTATAACACACCAAATACTGATAGTGAAACATAAAGAAGCATAATGTGGGGGAAACGGGGCAGTACTCACGTGACAACGGGCCGGGTCATCACATCCTCCCCAACTAAAACAAACGCTCGTCCTCGAGCGGGTCAAGAAACATACCTGGAGTCTCAAACAAGTGTGGATATCTGCTCCGCATCTCCCGCTCGGTCTCCCAAGTAGCCTCCTCCACGGGCCGACCTCTCCACTGCACCTTCACTGAAGCTATATCCTTTGACCTCAACTTTCGAACCTGACGACCCAAAATAGCCACTGGCTCCACATCATATGTCAAATCATCATCCAACTGAACTGTGCTGAAGTCCAAAACATGGGACGGGTCCCCAACATACTTCCGGAGCATAGACACATGGAATACCGGATGAACCCCCGACAAGCTGGGTGGCAAAGCAAGCATATAGGCCACCTCCCTAATCCTCCTAAGTATCTCAAAAGGCCCAATGAACCGCGGACTCAACTTTCCTTTCTTTCCAAATCTCATAACGCCCTTCATGGGCGAAACCTTCAACAAGACCTTCTCGCCCACCATATAAGATATATCCCGCACCTTCCGGTCCGCATAACTCTTCTGACGCGACTGAGCGGTACGAAGACTCTCCTGGATCACTTTTACCTTCTCCAAGGCATCCTGGACCAACTTTGTCCCCAATAGTCTAGCCTCGTCGGGCTCAAACCAACTGACCGGAGATCTACACCATCTCCCATATAAGGCCTCATACGGTGCCATCTGAATACTGGACTGGTAGCTGTTGTTGTAAGCAAACTCTGCAAGCGGCAAGAACTCAGCCCAAGAACCTCCAAAATCAATAACATAGGCACGCAACATGTCCTCCAATATCTGAATGGTACGCTCGAACTGCCCGTCCGTCTGAGGATGAAATGCGGTGCTCAACTCTACCTGTGTACCCAACTCTCGCTGAAAAGTCCTCCAAAACTGGGAAGTAAACTGAGTACCTCTATCCGAGATAATAGAAACTGGGACCCCATGCAACCGAACAATCTCCCGGATGAAAATCTCTGCCAGTCGCTCTGAAGAATAGGTAGTACACACCGGAATAAAGTACGCGGACTTGGTCAGCCGATCCACAATCACCCAAATCGAATCATACTTCCTCGAGGTCCGAGGGAGACCGCTCACAAAATCCATAGTAATCCTCTCCCACTTCCACTCTGGAATATCCATCCGCTGAAGTACACCACCCAGTCTCTGATGCTCATACTTGACCTGCTGACAGTTGAGACATCGAGCTACATAACCCACAATATCCTTCTTAATCCTCCTCCACCAATAGTGTTGTCTCAAGTCCTGGTACATCTTCGCGGCATCCGGATGGATGGAATACCGCGTGTCACACCTCCTTTTTTACACACCTACCCCGAAGGATAAATGTATAAGGGAGTTTTTCCATTTAAAGTGACATTATTCGAAATGGGATTATTTATTTGATTTAGAGTCGCCACTTGGGATAAGATTGGCTTTTGGTGTCCCAAGTCACCGGTTTAATTTTGAATCCCAAGTCGAGGAAAAAATTTGACTTCCCAATTGGAGTCTGCGAACCAGAAATTCTGAATAAGGAATTCTGTTGACCCGAGGGAAGGTGTTAGGCACCCCCAGATCCCGTGGTTCTAGCACGGTCGCTTAAATTATTATAATTGGCTAAAAATCTGATTTTTATACATGTTTTTTACTTATGTGCTTTATTAGTAAACCGCTTTTATAAGAATTGCAACGTCGTGAAAATGCGTCTCGAACCACGTCGCACCAGTGCACCCGTGATTGTTAACACATTTTGACTTTGTTGAGATTTTGGGACTTTGGGTCGCATAAATGTGCACCCGAATTTAGGAAAGTAATATTATTAAAATGCGCCTAAAGCAACTACGCATTTATTATCTTTGAGGAAAACCGTGAAATTCGCTAAAAGGTTCACCCAAATTCTAAGTATTTTTATAGCATTTATTGAGGGCCCTGTAATTTGTTTGTTTTGCTTAGCGAGGCTCATCTCGTCATTTTTATTTAAAGGCCAATCCTAAATTGACTATGATAAACTTGGCCCAATAAAGAGGTTTCAACCCGCCTGGCAAGCAACCTGCGTTCAAGACTGAAAGAAAAGGAAAAGTCGTTTGGTGCTGGGCCCAAAATGGATTCAGGACCCAATCTTACTTCAAGAGAGGCAGTCACGTGCCGAGCCTTTAACATGAACCCAGAATCAGTCTAATTAAAAATTTGAGTTCAATGGCATGCACACTTATATTTTGTTGATTGATGCCTAAAACTGCCAAGAGGTCAATCATGTAATTCAAAATTCGAAGGCAAACCTGTGGAATGCTTAAAGACAATTTCAGAATTTTACTTGACTAAGCTTGTGATTTTATTCTTTGAGAATGAACATGCCAAAATTCAGTTCAAATCCAGTATCTAAAATAGCAAACTTATACACGCCTACCAATCACAACACACATTAACAATGCAAACTCAAATGACCAAATAATGCCTTCGTATTACTGGAACTCAAGTCAACCCAAAACAGTTCAAGCCAATATTTTTTATCATAGATTGAAAAATGAAAACTACCTAAGGTTCTTCTCACCTCTGAATCACTTATCAAAATGAATTTGTGAAACATTCAACTGGTAATTAACTAAATCTAGCAGGAATTTAGCAAATTTAGTTACGACTAATACTTGACTACTAAAAACTCTTACACAAACCTACACGAACACACTCAACACTTAACAGTTCATCAGCATAAACCATTACAAATTAAAGTTCAACCAGTCTAAATTACTTATCATAACAGTCCTAATTACAAGCCCAGTCATTACAAACANCCATAATCCAAAATCGACCCGGCCGCTGGTCAAAACCGAGGTTCGAACCAATTTCATATCACCCATTCCCCACGAGCCCGAATATATAATTTATTTTTAAATTCGACCCCAAAACGAGGTCTAAATCAAGAAAATATAGAAAACCCTAACTCTACCCATTTTCCCCAATTTCCACCCTAATCTACATGATTTAAGCCTAGGAATTTGATTAATAATGATGGAAAATAAAGAAAACAAGTTGGAATTTACTAACCCAAGTGGTCTTGATGAAAGGAAGCTTCAATGGATGCCTAAGGACCTTGGAGAAGAAGAAACTCGGATATTTTTATGAAGGGTCCGCGACTACACTGTTCTGGAATTTAATTATAACTGGGTAAAAATTGGTCTATGCGATCGCGGAGAAGGCAATGCGATCGCATAAGGTTACGTCTGCTGTGCACTGCGATCACGGACATGATGTTGCGATCACATAGAGGAAAAAAAAGGAAGGCTGGCTTTACACAATGCGATCGCGTAGGGTAGAATGCGATCACATAGAAGGATTTATGAACCCCCTAAATTTGCTCTATGCGATCGCAATCTCTCTTATGCGATCGCATAGAAGGAATATCTGGGCAACCAACAACAGCTATTTCTGCAACATTTTTAAGTCTAAAACCATTCCGAAACACATCCGAATCACCCCTGAGCCCTCGGGGTTCCTAACCAAACACATGAATTAACTCAACAACATCATACGAACTTAACCGTGCGATCAAATCGCCAAAATAACATCAAAAACAAGGAATCAAACCTCAAAAGTCATGTTTTTCTTTGAAATTTTCATAAAGCATCAAATTTTCATTTTAAGTCCGAACACGTCAAACGACGTCCAATTTCAACCAAATTTTACAGAAAGCGCTTAAACCATATATAAGACTTGTACCGGGCGTCGGAACCAAAATACGAGCCCGATACCACAGTCTTCTAATCAATTTCCTTTTCAAATTTCCATATTAATTTTTGAAAAATAATTTCATAGAAAAATTCATTTCTCGGGCTCTAGACCTCGGAATTCGACTCCGGGCATATGCCCGAGTCTCATATTTTTCTACGGACCCTCCTGGACCGTCCAATCACGGGTCCGGGTCCGTTTACCCAAAATGTTGACCAATGTCAACTTTAATCATATTAATATCAAAATTCATCAATTTTTACACAGAATTCATATTTGAGCTTTCCGGCTACGCGCCCGGACTGCGCACGCAAATCGAGGCAAGTAAAAATAAGGTTTTCAAGGCCTCTAGAGCACGGAATGAAAGAAAAAACAGGTGATGACCCTTTGGGTCGTCACATTCTCCACCACTAAAACAACCGTTCGTCCTCGAACGGACAAAAGAAAGAAGTACCTGAGTCAAAAAAAAGATGGGGATAACGGCTCCGCATATCAGACTTGGACTCCCAGGTCGATGCCTCAGGATGCTGACCTCTCCACTGAACACGCACTGAAGGAAAACTCTTCGACCTCAACTGTCGAACCTGCCGGTCTAGAATAGCTACCGGTTCCTCCTCATAAGATAAGTCCTTGTCCAATTGGACAGTGCTGAAATCTAACAAGTGGGCTGGATCGCCGTGATACCTCCGAAGCATGGACACATGNCAATTCATTGACCCAACAATTTAAACCCCGAAACCCGTCCAAATCGCCCCAAACCCGGTCCAGATCCGGTCCAGCACCCCAGTTCCCCCCAAAACGGCGTCGTTTGGTTTATGTGCAATCCTAGCCGTATAGGTATTTTGATCCAACGGACGAGAAGTGGGAACATTTTAATATACATATGTCCAAACACGCCCCTACCCCCTCCCCCTTCTCGCCGTCTCTCAGACCCCAAACACCCAAACCCTAATTCCGCCGCCTACCACTGCAAACCGCCGGCTGGAAATTACCTCCGCCGACGGCAAATGGTCAATCACTCCCAAATTTACACAAAAGACTCCTCTCACCCTCCTCATACCCCTGACACTATTAATCTCCTTCAAATCTCACTAGAGTTCCCCCAAACATCCCAAACCCTAGCGCCGCCATGGACTCCTTCGCCGTGTCCGGCGGCGCCACCACTCCAAACACCCCCAAATAACACCCTTGAACCCCCATCCTCCCCTCATTACAAATCCACACTCCTTTCCCTTCAAATATTCCCCAAAATTCTCGAATTTCAAATCAAAAGAAGCACAACCCTAGAACTTGGTTTGGCAAGGCTTCTCCTCCAGTCTTCGTGAGTTTTAGGTTCAATTTCACCATGGGATAATGTTACTTGACTGTTCTTGACAAAGAACAGTTGATTGACATTATCTCGCGATTGAAATTGGAAGGCAGTCGTGTTCAAGTTTAATGGGTAAGTTTTCTTAGTTTTACTCTTCGTTTATTTCACCTTGTACGTGAATTTTAATTTGTGCATTGATCAGTGTTCTTAGGTTTTTATTTTAAGTTTTTGATTTCCTTTTCTTCTCTGTTCATACTGATTCTGTGTTAATTTTGTTTGTTTCTTAGTTTTTGGTTTGACTGATATAGATAGTAGTAGTTTTCAATCCTGAGTTCAGTAGTTACTTCAAGCTTAAGTTAGGGTTATTTGGATTTGTATTCAAATTTTGGGGTTTTGTTATAATTGAATGTCATTTGGTGATTGCTGAGTAATTCTAAGCCCCTGTAGTTAACTCTGGTCATCTTTGACCAAGTTAAAAGGGCTGGGTTTAGTTTAACCTAGTTAGTAATTTCAGGGGAAAATCAAGGGTAATTGGGGTATTTCAATAAAGGAATCTCTTAGTAACTGAAAGTAGAACCCCCTAGAACCTTCTAGATGGGGGTTCTAATTTGAAATTCAGAAACTAAGTAGTATAACTTGGGAAACAAGTCAGTCCTTTAAGGACTTTTAAGCAAAAAAGGCTAAAATTAAGAGGGGTCTAAGGTGTAAAGTAAAAATCTGAGGTGCCCTAATTTTTTGCCTATAAAAGGCAGCATACCCTGCCTTGCAAAACAGGTTGGAGAGGGGCTAGAAATCTGAAAATTTGAAATCCAAGTCTAAAAATCAGAAAATTTGAAAAAAAAATTGAAAGTTTGAGAGGGAATACTGAAAATCAACAAAAGTTTTTTGCATAATTTGAGAGTTTGAGTATATAGGGTTTAGATCTTAGAATTCAAAACAAAAATCCTGAAAAAATCAACAAAAATAGCCTAGAAATCCACCAGATCTACTGTTTCATCAAGTTTCAGCAGTTTAAATCCACTTCCAAGTGCTGAAACTAGGTGGAATTCACTTGTTAAGGGTCAATTTCAACCATCAAAGTCTGGTTTTAAGTTCAGCTGGGTCCTTTGCTTGATTGAACCTGATTTCTGGGGTTCGCCGCATCTAACTCCTGGGTTTTTATATTGGATTTGCTGGGACTTTGCTGAGATTGCATCTATTACTCTGCTGCTGTGTATTTGACCTCCAATTCCTCTTATTTTTTGTCTAATTTCCAGGTACTCCTTTGGCCTCAACTGACATGTGAAGGTTGAATCAAATGTGTGATCGAATTTGAGGATAATGATGAAATGTTATATGTTTTTCCTACTGTTTTGATTTGATTTTGTCACGATCCGGATTTTCCACCCTCGGGAGTCGTGATGGCGCCTACTAATAAGAGCTAGGCAAGCCAACTCAATTTACTTCTTTTAGCAATTATCGTCCATTTAATGAAAACAAAACATAATATGATAAAGCGAAAGTCTCAAATATAATTAACCGAAAGAAATGCGGAAGTTTAACAAAATCCTCTACCCAAGACTGGTGTCACAATACTCACGAACGACTAGAGAAATACTAAATACAAGGTTTGAATGAAACATAGAACTGTCTGCTTCGGTACAAATGATAACAAACTGAATAAAATAGAAAGGGACTCCGGGCCTGCGGACGTCAGCAGGGCTACCTCGAATGTCCCTGGACTGAAAGCTCGCTCCCAGGATGCTACTGCTACTCAAATGCTGCTCCAACACCTGGATCTGTGCAAAAAGATGCACAGAGTGTAGCATCAGCACAACCGACCCCATGTGCTGGTAAGTGCCTGGCCTAAGCCCGGCGAAGTAGTGACGAGGATAGACCAGACCACCAGATAAACCTGTGCAGATATATATACAAGTACAACAAAATAATAGCGGAAAGTAAACAATTAAAACTGGGAGGGGAACATGCTTATGGGGTAGCAGATAAAACGGAATATCACGAATAACAAAAGAAACTACATCTGATTTCTTCTAACACAGAATAAGGGAAAACAAACCACATTCACTTGCTTCAATTTCCTCTCGTTGCAGGCGTGCAACTCGATCCCATTTCTCATAATATTACGTGGTAGGCGTACCACTCAATCCCATTTCATAATATCACGTGGTAGGCGTACCACTCGATCCCATTTCACAATATCACGTGGTAGGCATACCACTCGCTCCCATTTTATAATATCACGTGGTAGGCGTACCACTCGCTCCCATTTCATAATATCTCGTGGTCGGCGTGCCACACGATCCCATTTCATAATATCTCGTGGTCGGCGTGCCAAACGATCCCATTTCCTTCAACACAATACACAAAATAATCCCGGCAAGGGAGAAAGATGTTATAATAAACTATCCCGGCAAGGGAACAAGATAATATAATAAACTATCCCGGCAAGGAAACAAGATAATATAATAAACTATCCCGGCAAGGGAGATCCAGCTATAACTAAACTTACCCAATTTCTACTTAACACAATTAAATCAATACTCAGTCTCATCAATTACTGGCTCAATGTTAAAGATTTCCAACCAAGTCCTCATAAACAACAATTTAAGAATTAGATAATATAGCAATTCAGGACTCACGGTCATGCTCGACACCAGTGTATAGATACTCGTCACCATGCCTATACACCGTACTCGACAAATAGCAATTAGCAAATAAGACTCTTCTCCTATTCCCTCAAGCCAAAGTTAGACCAATCACTTACCTCAACTTCCACGGCTAAATCAATCCACAACGACCGCTTCCCTCTCGAATTCGGCTCCAACTCAATCAAATCTATGAAATAACGACTTTACAACATTAATATAAGCTAAACAAATCAAACCCAATGCCTAAATATAGTTTTCTAAGCCTTCTTCCCAAAATTCCAAAAATCGACCCCGGGCCCGCTTGGTCAAAACACGAGGTTCGGACCAAATTCATATCACCCATTCCCCCACGAGCCCGGATATACAATATGTTTTCAAATTCGACCCCAAAATGAGGTCTAAATCAAACAAAATTGAAAAGCCCTAACTCTACCCAATTTCCCCAATTTCAACCCTAGATTACATGATTTGAGCTTAGGAATTTGATAAATGATGATGGAAAATGAAGGAGATAAGTTAAACAATACTTACCCAAGAAGGTTGATGAAGAAATGCCCTAATAATCGCCTAGAAGCTTTAGAGAAGAAAGGGTTCGTGTATTTTTTGAATAAAACCCGACACTGTTCTGTTTCTATGACTTAAAAATCGCTAGGTGAAATTACCCTACGCGTTCGCGACAGTAGGGTCGTGTTCGCGAAGGGCAGAAATTGACAACCATCGCATTCGCGAGTGGAGAAGTGCGAACGTGAAGAGGAAAAATTCTGGGGTCCAAAGTTTGGCCTACACGAACACGTGAGGCCTTACGCGAACGCGCTGAAGGGGGACCGTAGACTTATACGAATGCGAGTACAGTTACGCGAACGTGAAAGAGGAGAATCTAAGGCATAACGCGGGAGAGAGGACGCGAACGCGAAGAAGGAAATGCCTGGGCAGCTATTGCAGAACTTCTGCAACTTTTTTCTAAGTTCTAAAACTTCTCGGAACACCTCCGAAACACTCCCGAGCCCTCGGGGCTCCCAACCAAACACACACACTAACTCGACAACATCCTACGAACTTCAGCGTGCGATCAAATCGCCAAAATAACATCAAAAACGAGGAATCAAACCTCAAAATCATCACTTTTTCATGAAACTTCATAAACTTTCATTTTTAGATATTTAGGTCCGAAACACGTCAAATGACGTCTGATTTCAACCAAATTTCACAGAAAGCGCTTAAACCACATATAAGACCTGTACCGGGCGCCGGAACCAAAATACGGGCCCGATACCAACACGTTCTAATCAATTTCCTTTTCAAATTTCTATATTAATTTCT
>NW_017674993.1:14347-29185 GCF_001879085.1 Nicotiana attenuata
TCGAGCCTTCACATATGAATAACATTGCGGGTGGCATGACCTGCGGTCCCTCTCCACTCCAATCGGGGCAAATCCGGCAAAGCCAAGGTCACGGTCTTAGCGTGACAATCCAAGATAGCATGATATCGGGGACAACCAATCCATCCCTAATATAACGTCGAAATCCACCATGTCCAAGAGCAATAAATCGACACGGGTCTCAAGACCCTCAAACACTACCACACAGGAACGATGAACTCGGTCGACCACTATAGAATCACCCACTGGTGTAGATACATGAACAGGAATACTCAAAGCATCACTAGGCATGACCAAGTACGATACAAAAATAGGACGACACATACGAATACGTAGACCCAAGGTCAAATAGCACTGAAGCATCTCTAATACAAATCAGAATGGTACCTGTAATGTCTGCATCTAAAGACTCAGCCTCTGGCCTGGCTGCTGGCTGGCCTCTACCTCTAGCGACCTGAACTCCGCCTCTATGACCTCTACCTCCACCTCTAACACCTCTGCCACCGCCTCTAACTGGCTGGGCAGGCTGAGGAACCTCTGGTGCCCGAATCCCAGTACGAGAACTCTGATGCTGAGAGCTGCTCAAAGCTCGAGGGCAAAATTTGTTAATGTGCCTCGGATCACCACAAGCATGGCAAGACCTCGTCTGCTGCGGCTGAGCACCCCTCAGCCTCGGGCAAACCCTCATGTTGTGACCATACTCACCACACTCATAACATCTACATGAACGCTGCAGCTAAGGAAGCTGAGGCTGACCCTGTCGACCTGAATGACCACCTGAAGTACCATGAGCGACCTGGGGAGCTGACTGAAAGGGCCTAGGAGGAAGGCCTCTACCATAAGAACCTCTACCTCCAAACGAGGTACCACTGAATCTGCCTGCACAACGTGGCCTCTTATCCGACCCATGACCACCTCCCTGTGGCAAAACCCTCTCAACTCTACGGCTCACATCGGCCGCCTCCTGAAAAGTGATCTCACTCCCGGCCTGAGCCACTGTACCCGGCTGACCTGCCACCGTTGGCTGAACTCCTGAAAGCAAACCCGCTCGAATGACGCTCTCCACAAAGCTTACCAATCTAACCAAAGCGTCCTGAAGAACTGGGGTCGCTATGAACCCCTCTGGGACCTGAGTTGGGCCCACCGGAGCTGCTGGAGCTGGGATCTCCTCGTCATAACCAATCTGAGGCTCCACCTCTGGGGCTGCTGCTCGGGGCTCAGACTGCTGCGCGGTAGAAGAGGAAGCACGTGTTCTCGCCATCTGCGAAAAAACAGAGTAGAAATTCAATCGTTACTTGAGAAATAGAACCGCACGACAAGAAAGAACAAATGCGAAACTTTCCTAACTCTGTAACCTCTGGGGGATAAATACAGACGTCTCCGTACCGATCCCTCAGACTCTACCGAGTTTGTCCGTGAGTTGTGAGACCTATGTAACCCAGTGCTCTGATACCAACTTGTCACGACCCGAATTTCCCACCCTCGGGAGTCGTGATGGCGCCTACTAATAGGAGCTAGGCAAGCCAACTCAATTTACTTCTTTTAGCAATTATCGTCCATTTAATGAAAACAAAACATAATATGATAAAGCGAAAGTCTCAAATATAATTAACCGAAAGAAATGCGGAAGTTTAACAAAATCCTTTACCCAAGACTGGTGTCACAATACTCACGAACGACTAGAGAATACTAAATACAAGGTTTGAATGAAACATAGAACTGTCTGCTTCGGTACAAATGATAACAAACTAAATAAAATAGAGAGGGACTCCGGGCCTGCGGACGTCAGCAGGGCTACCTCGAATGTCCCTAGACTGAAAGCTTGCTCCCTGAATGCTACTGCTACTCAAATGCTGCTCCAACACCTGGATCTGTGCAAAAAGATGCACAGAGTGTAGCATCAGCACAACCGACCCCATGTGCTGGTAAGTGCCTGGCCTAACCCCGGCGAAGTAGTGACGAGGCTAGACCAGACTACCAGATAAACCTGTGCAGATATATATACAAGTACAACAAAATAATAGCGGAAAGTAAATAATTAAAACTGGGAGGGGAACATGCTTATGGGGTAGCAGATAAAACGGAATATCAGGAATAACAAAAGAAACTACATCTGATTTCTTCTAACACAGAATAAAGGGAAAACAAACCACTTTCACTTGTTTCAATTTCCTCTCGTTGCAGGCGTGCAACTCGATCCCATTTCACAATATCATGTGGTAGGCGTACCACTCGCTCCCATTTCATAATATCACGTGGTAGGCGTACCACTCGCTCCCATTTCATAATATCACGTGGTAGGCGTACCACTCGCTCCCATTTCATAATATCACGTGGTAGGCGTACCACTCGCTCCCATTTCATAATATCACGTGGTAGGCGTACCACTCGCTCCCATTTCATAATATCACGTGGTAGGCGTACCACTCGCTCCCATTTCATAATATCTCGTGGTCAGCGTGCCACACAATCCCATTTCTTTCAACACAATACACAAAATAATCCCGGCAAGGGAGAAAGATGTTATAATAAACTATCCCGGCAAGGGAACAAGATAATATAATAAATTATCGCCGCAAGGGAACAAGATAATATAATAAACTATCCCGGCAAGGGAACAAGATAATATAATAAACTATTCCGGCAAGGGAACAAGATAATATAATAAACTATCCCGGCAAGGGAGATCCAACTATAACCAAACTTACTCAATTTCTACTTAACACAATTAAGTCAATACTCAGTCTCAACAATTACTGGCTCAGTGTTAAAGATTTCCAACCAAGTCCTCATAAACGACAATTAAGAATTCGATAATATAGCAATTCAGGACTCACGGTCATGCTCGACGCCAGTGTATAGATACTCGTCACCATGCCTATACACCGTACTCGACAAAAAGCAATTAGCAAGTAAGACTCTACTCCTATTCNTAAACCTGTGCAGATATATATACAAGTACAACAAAATAATAGCGGAAAGTAAACAATTAAAACTGGGAGGGGAACATGCTTATGGGGTAGCAGATAAAACGGAATATCAGGAATAACAAAAGAAACTACATCTGATTTCTTCTAACACAGAATAAGGGAAAACAAACCACTTTCACTTGTTTCAATTTCCTCTCGTTGCAGGCGTGCAACTCGATCCCATTTCTCATAATATCACGTGGTAGGCGTACCACTCGATCCCATTTCATAATATCACGTGGTAGGCATACCACTCGCTCCCATTTCATAATATCACGTGGTAGGCGTACCACTCGCTCCCATTTCATACACGTGGTAGGCGTACCACTCGCTCCCATTTCATAGTATCACGTGGTAGGCGTACACTCGCTCAAATTTCATAGTATCACGTGGTAGGCGTACCACTCGCTCCCATTTCATAGTATCACGTGGTAGGCGTACCACTCGCTCCCATTTCATAATATCTCGTGGTCGGCGTGCCACACGATCCCATTTCATAATATCTCGTGGTCGGCGTGCCACACGATTCCATTTCTTTCAATACAATACATAAAATAATCCCGGCAAGGGAGAAAGATGTTATAATAAATTATCCTGTCAAGGGAACAAGATAATATAATAAACTATCCCGGCAAGGGAACAAGATAATATAATAAACTATCCCGGCAAGGGAGATCCAGCTATAACCAAACATACTCAATTTCTACTTAACACAATTAAATCAATACTCAGTCTCATCAATTACTGGCTCAGTGTTAAAGATTTCCAACCAAGTCCTCATAAACAACAATTAAGAATTCGATAACATAACAATTCAGGACTCACGGTCATGCTCGATACCAGTGTATAGATACTCGTCACCATGCCTATACACCGTACTCGACAAATAGCAATTAGCAAATAAGACTCTACTCCTATTCCCTCAAGCCAAAGTTAGACCAAACACTTACCTCAACTTCCACGGCTAAATCAATCCACAACGACCGCTTTCCCTCTCGAATTCGGCTCCAACTCAATCAAATCTATGAAATAACGACTTTACAACATTAATATAAGCTAAACAAATCAAACCCAATGCCTAAATATAGTTTTCTAAGCTTTCTTCCCAAAATTCCAAAAATCGATCCCGGGCCCGCTTGGTCAAAACCCGAGGTTCGAACCAATTTCATATCACCCATTCCCCCACGAGCCCGAATATATAATTTATTTTCAAATTCGATCCCAAAACGAGGTCTAAATCAAGAAAATATAGAAAACTCTAACTCTACCCATTTTTCCCAATTTCCACCCTAATCTACATGATTTAAACCTAGGAATTTGATTAATAATGATGGAAAATAAAGAAAACAAGTTGGAATTTACTAACCCAAGTGGTCTTGATGAAAGGAAGCTTCAATGGATGCCTAAGGACCTTGGAGAAGAAGAAACTCAGATATTTTTATGAAGGGTCCGCGACTACACTGTTCTGGAATTTAATTATAACTGGGTAAAAATTGGTCTATGCGATCGCGGAGAAGGCAATGCGATCGCATAAGGTTATGTCTGTTGTGCACTGCGATCGCGGACATGATGTTGCGATCGCATAGAGGAAAAAAAAGGAAGGCTGGTTTTACACAATGCCATCGCATAGGGTAGAATGCGATCGCATAGAAGGATTTATGAACCCCCTAAATTTGCTCTATGCGATCGCGATCTCTCTTATGCGATCGCATAGAAGGAATATCTGGGCAACCAACAGCAGCTATTTCTGCAACATTTCTAAGTCTAAAACCATTCTGAAACACATCTGAATCACCCCCGAGCCCTCGGGGCTCCTAACCAAACACATGAATTAACTCAACAACATCATACAAATTTAACCGTGCGATCAAATCGCCAAAATAACATCAAAAACAAGGAATCAAACCACAAAAGTCATGTTTTTCTTTGAAATTTTCATAAAGCATCAAATTTTCATTTTAAGTCCGAAATACGTCAAACGACGTCCAATTTCAACCAAATTTTACAAAAAGCGCTTATACCATATATAAGACTTGTACCGGGCGTCGGAACCAAAATACGATCCCGATACCACAGTCTTCTAATCAATTTCCTTTTCAAATTTCCATATTAATTTCTGAAAAACAATTTCACAGAAAAATTCATTTCTCGGGCTCTCGACCTCGGAATTCGACTCCGGGCATATGCCCGAGTCTTATATTTTTCTACGGACCCTCCGGGACCGTCCAATCACGGGTCCGGGTCCGTTTACCCAAAATGTTGACCAAAGTCAACTTTAATCATATTAATATCAAAATTCATCAATTTTTACACAGAATTCATATTTAAGCTTTCCGGCTATGCGCCCGGACTTTGCACGCAAATTGAGGCAAGTAAAAATGAGGTTTTCAAGGCCTCTGGAGCACGGAATGAAAGAGAAAACAGGTGATGACCCTTTGGGTCGTCACAATAGCAGAGTGGGTGGCGACGGAAAAAAAAATTGAAATTAAAAAAAAAAATCCTTTTTGGAGAGAGGTTCGGTGGGGTTTGGGTGGGTGGGTGTGGGGGGTGTGGGGGTGGGTTGGGGGATAGGGTGGGGAAGGTTGAGAAGGAGTTTTGGAAAATATTTTCCCTTCTCTTGATAAGGAAAATATTTTCCTCCAGTTGAAGGAAAATGAGTTGATAAGGAAAATATTTTCCAAAATATTTAAGCCAACCAAACATGGAAAAATTGGAAAACATTTTCCGGAAAATATTTTCCTTCATACCAAACACACCCTTCATCTATTTGTTTTCTGAGAATCCTCATTGATACATATAGGCAATTGTAAGTTTCAGAAGAACATGTTGACAGCCTGCAGGGATCCTTAGAAATAATGGGCTATTATTCAATGAATCTGCTAAAAGGTGCACATTTTATTGAATTATGTACTGACATTCCTATGGTCTTCCGTCAAAATATTACTGGTCTATGATAAGCATTATTGTCTTTCTCCTCCTGTGTCTGAATAAACTTATTGTTCAATCATGCCTCCCATTGATAGTTTGAAGTAGTTGTATAGTCGCGTGAAATAACTAGGTGTTGATATTCCACATATGGACTTATATACATTTTGAAACACTTCATGATGAATGGCTAAGTGAATTTGCAATTTTGTTGGTGTGACTAACAGGAAGGGCAATGTTGTTTTAGAATATTTATGGTTATTAACAATAAAAAAGTCATTTCAGGGACATCTAATAAAATTTACAATAAAAAAGAATGTACTTTGTTTTTTTTTTTTAAAAAAAAAAAATCTGACCATTTTTACGTGATTTACTTGGATGAGATTTCAATTTTAATAGGTTATGTACCAATGAGCCATGTTTTGGTTGTGATATGAATGCCATTATTTTCTGTAGTGGATATTCTCGACTTTAAAGAACAAGGAAAAGGGAAGCGGGAAAAGAATGATTAACCCAAAGTAAAATTAGATTGACCTAAAATTCTATTTGTGGCTGCACGGTTGCGCAATTGAGTTTCATGTTGTCTGCTGAAGAAGAGGCAAATTTTATTCCAGATTAAATTTAGGCACCATGAGGAAAATGGTGACTGTCCTATCGTCAGTTCTTGCTGTTCTAAGCTATTACTTTCTGCCTCTATGTGAGCGGTGATATTCCTACTGTATTTCAAAATAATTTTGAGCTTCACGCTTCCTGAAAGCTACATTGAGAGCTTGTGATTCACATAGGCAAAAAAATTACATGTATGAGGTTGTAAAAACTATTTTTTATTTGACTCAACAAGAACATGAATGACACTATCCCCTTACAAAGATATTGGAGTCTCTGCATATTAAGAGCTGATCGATTTTTAATCAGTTTTCGATCAATTTTGGTGTTGGGCCCATGCTCAGGACGGGCTTCCTTTTCTAGTATAGACTAAAATGAGAAGGAAAAAGAAAGAAAAAAAAGGATACTTACTCTATTCTGGACTGGAGAAAAAAAGAAGAAGAAGAAGAAAGAAAAAAGAAAAAACGAGAAGAACTGAAGAAGAAAGGAGAAGAAATTACCTGGGTTGAGCCGTGAGAGAGAAGGGAGAAGTGTTCGAGCCTTCGAGGTCAACTGGTCGAGCGGCTGAAGAAGATGGAACCCTAAGTTTTGTTTTGAGACCTCTGTTTTTGTCGAAGAAGCTGTTTGTCGAAGGGGATTGGGGTTTTTTGTCAATTTAGGGTCTGTTTTGTCTAATAGAATAACAGACCCAAAGTTTTTTTTTTAAAAAGGCCCCCCGCGCTTTTTGCGCAAAAGCAATCGCTTCATCGCTTTTTCCAGTGAAGCTTGCGCTTCCAAAGATCGAGTCGCCTCAGGGAGCTAGAAGCGACACTGTGTCGCGTCGTGTCGCTTCGCTCTTAATGCGACGAAGCGCGCGTTTTTCTAAACACTGACTTAATATGTGTTGTTTTTTTATTGTCAGGACCCTAAACCCATAATCGGTCGTGATGGCGCCTCTCGTGAAGACAAGGCCAGCTGACACATCTCCAATTCGAAGTCAAGCAGCTAAACAGCAACAAAGCAGGCTAGAACATGATTTAATAATTTCTAAACAGCAGATATCACCATAACAATGCGGAAGTACAACCCAAACACAGCCCAAACCGGGGGTGTCACTAGTCATGAGCATCTATTAGAGTATAAATACAACTACAAGGTCTGAAATATACAAAACAGGACTGATGATCGAAAAGGGAGAAAAGCGGTGCTGCGAACGCTGACAGCCACCTCGCTAAACTCCGATAACCCTGCCTCCAATCAGCCAAAAACCCGCTACCGGGTGTATAAATACTTGCATCTGCACACAAGGTGCAGGGAGTAAAGTGAGTACTCCAACTCAGTGAGTAATAAAGGTAAACAATAACTGAGCAATAAGAAATCACATAAAGCATATCAACATGCTGTATAGAAGCAGTATAAAACCATTTAAGAAAAACAATGAAGCTGTGAATTCTCTTATCTTGGCTCAGTTCAATCTTCCTTTGAAAATGACTTTTCAACAGTTATGCAAGTGAATGCAAAGCGTTTAGTGCAGATAAGCACAGAAAATTCGCCCCTCGGGCACAAATACCATAGTTTAACAGGTAAAAGGACAAGTAGATATGAAAGATAACACATAAAGGTTCGCCCCTCGGGCAATATCTCAGAACAGTACCAGCCCCTCGGGCTCACTCTCAGAACAATATCAGCCCCTCGGGCTCACTCTCAGATCACAATGGGTACCCGCGCTCACTGGGGGTGTACAAACTCCGGAGGGGCCCCTTACGGTCCAAGCGCAATATCAAGTCATCTCGTGGCATCAACTCTTGGCTCTCGGCCTCACATCACTCACCTCGCGCATATATGTATCTCAGGCCCTCAGCCTTATATCACTCAGTGTATCCTCACATCTGGCCCTCGGCCGCACTCAGTCGGAAAATCATCACAAGCCCCTCGGGCATTAGTAAAACAGTAGTTCTCAGCCAAAAACATCATTTAAGTCTCAAATCTGAGTAAAAGTGGCTGAGTTGTAAAACAGTGGAAACAACATGACTGAGTTCAAGTAATAAGTCAATACAGTGAGGAAATAGTGATAAAAATCTCCAAAGGGTTCAAATAGTTGGCACGAAGCCCAAATAAGGCAATCAGCCCAAATCATGATGATAACAAATAAGTTTCAGTCAAATACGCGGTAAAATGATCAATCGGGACGGACCAAGTCACAATCCCCAATAGTAAAC
This sequence comes from Nicotiana attenuata, assembly GCF_001879085.1. Taxonomy (NCBI): domain Eukaryota; kingdom Viridiplantae; phylum Streptophyta; class Magnoliopsida; order Solanales; family Solanaceae; genus Nicotiana; species Nicotiana attenuata. The sequence continues at coordinate 23,064 of NW_017674993.1, forward strand.
GACCCCACGCTCATCATCAAGCACGTGTCTCACCTCAATATAGCACTACGATATGCAATCCGGGATTTCAAACCCTCAGGGTATCATTTACAATCATTACTCACCTCGAACCGGCGAAATCTCTAGCTCGCGATGCCTTTGCCCCTCAAATCGGCCTCCACGCGTGTGTCACGACCCGGATTTCCCACCCTCGGGAGTCGTGATGGCGCCTACTAATGAGAGCTAGGCAAGCCAGATTTAATTACTTTTTTCATTAATACCAAATCCCTGTTTAACAATTATCGGCAATAATATAAAAGCAACGAAATTAAATAATAAGCGGAAGTCCTAAATTATAGAAAACTGAATAGAAATGCGAAAAATTCACATAAGCCTCTACCCAAGACTGGTGTCACAATACTCACGAACTACTAAGAATACTAAATACAATCGTCTGAAAGAGAACATAAACTGTTTGTCTCGAATACAATGAGATAACATACTAAATATAAAGGATAGAGGAGACGTCGGGCCTGCGGACGCCTGCAGGGCTACCTCGATGTCTCGCTGCACTGAAGGCCTGCTCCCAACTACTGCTGCTGCTGCCCGAAACCTGGATCTGTGCAAAATAGCACAGAGTGTAGCATCAGCACAACCGACCCCATGTGCTGGTAAGTGCCTAGCCTAACCCCGGCGAAGTAGTGACGAGGCTAGACTGGACTACCACATAAACCTGTGCAATTATATATATATATATATATATATATACAAGGCAAGTAAAACAATGTGGGAGGGGAAGCATGCTGTGGGGAGATAACAGTTTCAAATACAAACGGACTAACACTAAGGAAAAGCACAACTCATCCAACAATAAAGAATAGAGATCAACAAATGCACGGCATCACCCTTCGTGCTTTTACTCCCATCCTCACCAAGAAATAATATAAACAACGTGCACGGCATCACCCTTCGTGCTTTTACTCTCATCCTCACCAAGCAATAATATAAACAAACGTGCACGGCATCACCCTTCGTGCTTTTACTCTCATTCCTCACATATAATCAATAGAATAGGCACGGAATGGCGCATCGTGCGGCACGACATCACCCTTCGTGCTTTACACTGTTTCCTCACAAGAAACAAACAATACACGGCATCACCCTTCGTGCTTTAACACTCTTCCTCACCCAAACAACAATCACAAACAAGGGCAAGGGAATAATAAAACAAGAATAGAAGTCCGGCAAGGGTACATAAACAACAATTTAAAAACCCGGCAAGGGTACAACATCAATAACCAACAATGTCCCGGCAAGGGAATAAATCATTAACTCTTTTCTTTCTTTCACTTTCATCTCATAGTTCACATTATCACTTGAGCCGACGCTCCAAAGAGTTACTTATCTCATATACCTTCACAATTTGTATTTCAACCCGAGCCAAAGCTCCACAGAAGTTTCAAAGGTGACTTCCCTACTCCCTTGCTTTTACAGAAGAAGGACAACTGCCTTCGTGATCCCCACCTACACGGGATACCATCATCCATAGTATTAGACAGAGATCCACGGTTCACTTCAGCCAAGATCACAATTTCTTTCACATGGTCTTTACAACATATAGAAGTCATCAATTAAGCATGGAAGGCATACCAACAACCAAACTATTCGCAAAAATAAGGACTCTCGGTCGTGCTAGACACCAATGTATAGATACTCGTCACCATGCCTATACATCGTACTCGACAATTAGCAAGTATCAAATAAGACTCAACTCCTATTCCCTCAAGCTAGGGTTAAACCAAACACTTACCTCAACTTCCACGGCCAAATCAATCCACAACAACCGCTTTTCCTCTCGAATTCGGCTCCAACTCAATCAAATCTATACAAAAATGACTTCATAATATCAATATATGCTAAACAAATCAAACCCAATGTCTAATTATAGATTTCCAAGCTTTCTTTCCAAAAATCCCAAAATCGCCCCCGGGACCACTTGGTCAAAACACAAGGTTCGGACCAAAATCAAATCCCCCATTCACTCACAAGCCCGAATATATAGTTTGTTCTCAAATTTGACCCCAAAACGAGGTCTAAATCAAGAAAAAGTAAAAATCCCTAACTCTACCCATTTCCCCCAATTTCTACCATAAATTTCATGTTTTAGGCTTAGGAATTCAACAAATATTGATGGAAAATGAAGAAAACGAGTTAAGATTTACTAACCCAAGAAGTTTTGGTGAAAGGGAGCTTCAATGGACGCTTAGAAACCTTGGAGAAGAAGAAGTTCGTATGTTTTTATGAAAAATTCGCGACTACACTGTTTCTAAAAATTAAATATAACTGGGCAAAATTTGCCCTTCGCATTCGCGGAAAGAGAGTCGTGTTCGCGAAGGGTTGACTCAACAGAACATCGCGTTCGCGATGGGGGAGGACGCGAACGCGAAGAGAAAAGGCTGGGGGGTCCAAGATTTGGTCTACGCGAACGCGTGGACACTTACGCAAACGCGTTGAAGGGAGCCCTATAAACTACGCGAACGCGATGAGAAAAATGGAGGCTAAGTCTTCAGAGTCAAAAGACTCTACGCGAACGCGATGAAGGGAAAAATCATAGCTTCGCGAACGCGAAGGAGGCGTCGCGAACGCGAAGAAGGAACTGGGTCTGCAACAACTGAAGAATTTCTGAAACTTTCCTAAGTTTGAAACCACCCCGAAACACCTCCGAAACACTCCCGAGCCCTCGGGGCTCCTAACCAAACACACACACTAACTCAACAACATCCTACAAACTTAACCGTGCGATCGAATCACCAAAATAATATCAAAAACAATGAATCAAACCTCAAAATCACTAGTTCTTCCTCAAGTTTCATAAATTTCCAAATTTAGAGTTTTAAGTCCGAAACACGTCAAACGACGTCCGTTTTCAACCGAACTTTACAGAAAGCGCTTAAACCATATATAAGACTTGTACCGGGCGCCGGAACCAAAATACGGGCCCGATACCATAGTCTTTTAATCAAATCTCATTTCCAATTTCCTTAATTATTTCCAGAAAACAATTTCACACAAAAATTCATTTCTCGGGCTTGGGACCTCGGAATTCGATTCCGGGCATACGCCCATGTCCCATATTTTCCTACGGACTCTCCGGGACCGCCAAATCACGGGTCCGGGTCCGTTTGCCCAAAATGTTGACCGAAGTCAAATTTAATCAATTAAATATCAAAATTTAGCATTTTTCTCACAAAATTCGTATTTAAGCTTTCCGGCTACGCGCCCGGATTGCGCACGCAAATCGAGGCAACCCTAAATGAGGTTTTCAAGGCCTCGGAATCACGGAATGAGTAAGAAAACAGGTGATGACCCTTTGGGTCGTCACATTCTCCACCTCTAGAATAACCGTTCGTCTTCGAACGGACAAAAGAAAGAAGTACCTGAGTCGGGGAAAAGATGAGGATAACGACTCTGCATGTCGACTCGGACTCCCAAGTCGATGCCTCAGGAGGCTGACCTCTCCACTGAACACGAACAGAAGGAAAACTCTTGGATCTCAATTGACGAACCTGTCGGTCCAGAATAGCTACCGGCTCCTCCTCATAGGACAAATCCCATTCCAACTGGACAGTGCTGAAGTCTAACACGTGAGCTGGATCACCGTGATACCTCCGAAGCATGGATACATGAAAAACTGGATGCACGACTGATAAGCTAGGCGGCAATGCAAGTCTGTAAGCCACCTCTCCCACTCGATCAAGAATCTCAAACGGACCAATGAACCTAGGGCTAAGCTTGCCCTTCTTCCCAAATCTCATCACGCCCTTCATAGGCGACACTCGGAGCAATACACGCTCACCAACCATGAAAGCTACATCTCGAACCTTACGATCTGCATAACTCTTTTGCCTAGACTGAGCTGAACGAAGCCTATCCTGAATGATCTTGACCTTGTCCAAGGCCTCCTAAACCAAATCTGTACCCAACAACCGAGCCTCTCCCGGCTCAAACCATCCAACCGGGGACCGACACCGCCTACCGTATAAAGCCTCATAAGGAGCCATCTGGATGCTCGACTGGTAGCTGTTGTTGTAGGCAAACTCCGCTAAAGGCAAGAATTGATCCCATGAACCTCCAAAGTCAATAACACAAGCACGGAGCATATCCTCCAAAATCTGAATAGTCCGCTCGGACTGGCCGTCCGTCAGGGGATGAAATGCTGTGCTCAACTCAACCCGTGTGCCCAACTCTCGCTGGACTGCTCTCCAGAAGCGCGAGGTAAACTGTGTACCCCGGTCCGAAATGATAGATACCGGCACACCATGAAGGCGAGCAATCTCCCGGATATAGATCTCGGCTAACCTCTCGGATGAATAGGAGACTGCCACAGGAATGAAATGCGCAGACTTGGTCAGCCTATCAACAATGACCCAAACTGCATGGAACTTCTTCCGGGTCAACGGAAGTCCAGTAACGAAGTCCATAGTGATCCTCTCCCACTTCCACTGGGGAAGCTCAATCCTCTGAAATAAACCACCAGGCCTCTGATGCTCATACTTAACCTGCTGACAATTCAAACACCGCGCCACATATGCCAAAATATCCTTCTTCATTCTACACCACCAATAATGCTACCGCAAATCCTGATACATCTTTGCGGCGCCCGGATGAATAGAGTACTTGGAACTATGGGCCTCCTCTAAAATCAACTCTCGAAGCCCATCCACATTAGGCACACAAACTCGCCCCTACAATCTCAAAACTCCATCCGCATCTAAGGTAACCTGCTTGGCACCTCCTCGCTGCACTGTGTCTCTAAGGACACACAAATGGGGATCATCAAACTGCCGATCACGGATACGCTCCAATAATGAAGAACAAGCGACCGTGCAAGCTAATACTCGGCTAGGCTCAGAAATATCCAGCCTCACAAATCGATTGGCCAAAGCCTGAACATCCAAAGCAAGCAGCCTCTGACTAACCGGAATATAAGCAAGACTGCCCATGCTGGATGACTTCCTACTCAACGCATCGGCCACCACATTGGCCTTCCCCAGATGATATAAAATGGTGACATCATAATCCTTCAACAATTCCAACCATCTCCTCTGCCTCAAATTCAACTCCTTTTGCTTGAACAAGTACTGAAGACTCTTGTGATCAGTGAACACCTCACACGCCACGCCAGACAAATAATGCCTCCAAATCTTCAATGCGCGAACTATGGCTGCCAACTCTAAATCATGCACTGGATAGTTCTTCTCATGAATCTTCAACTGCCTCGAAGCATAGGCAATGACCTTGCCATCCTGCATCAACACTGCACCAAGCCCAATACGGGAAGCATCACAATAAACTGTATAAGGCCCTGATCCTATGGGCAAAACCAACACCGGTGCCGTAGTCAGAGCTGTCTTGAGCTTTTGAAAGGTCGCCTCACACTCATCCGACCATCTAAACTGGGCACCTTTCTGAGTCAATCTGGTCATCGGGGCTGCAATAGATGAAAATTCCTCCACGAACCGTCTGTAGTAGCCTGCCAACCCCAAGAAACTCCGAATCTCTGTAGCTGATGCTGGTCTAGGCCAGTTCTTGACTGCCTCTATCTTTTTTGGGTCCACCTGAATACCCTCAGCTGATACAACGTGACCTAGAAATGCAACTGAACCCAACCAGAATTCACACTTCGAGAACTTAGCATATAACTGACTATCCCTCAGAGTCTGAAGAACCACTCTGAGGTGCTGCTCGTGCTCCTCCTAGCTGCGGGAGTATATCAATATATCGTCAATGAACACTATCACGAATGAATCCAAATAAGGCCTGAACACTCTGTTCATCAAGTCCATGAAAGTTGCTGGGTCATTTGTCAACCCAAATGACATAACCAAGAACTCATAATGCCCATACCGAGTGCGAAAAGCTGTCTTAGGGACATCGGATGCCCTAATCCTCAACTGATGGTAACCAGATCGCAAGTCAATCTTGGAAAATACCCCAGCACCCTGAAGCTGGTCGAACAAATCATCAATCCTCGGTAGTGGATACTTATTCTTGACCGTTACTTTGTTCAGTTGCTGGTAATCAATACACATTCTCATTGACCCATCCTTCTTCTTGACAAATAACACTGGCGCACCCCAAGG
>NW_017674993.1:34181-43663 GCF_001879085.1 Nicotiana attenuata
ACATAAGCCTCTACCCAAGACTGGTGTCACAATACTCACGAACTACTAAGAATACTAAATACAATCGTCTGAAAGAGAACATAAACTGTTTGTCTCGAATACAATGAGATAACAGACTAAAATAAAGGATAGAGGAGACGTCGGGCCTGCGGACGAATGCAGGGCTACCTCGATGTCTCGCTGGAATGAAGGCATGCTCCCACACTACTCCTGCTGCTGCCCGAAACCTGGATCTGTGCAAAATAGCACAGAGTGTAGCATCAGCACAACCGACCCCATGTGCTGATAAGTGCCTAGCCTAACCCCGGCGAAGTAGTGACGAGGCTAGACTGGACTACCACATAAACCTGAGCAATTATATATATACAGCGGAATCGAAATACAAGGCAAGTAAAACAATGTGGGAGGGGAAGCATGCTGTGGGGAGATAACAGTTTCAAATACAAATGGACTAACACTAAGGAAAAGCACAACTCATACAACAATAAAGAACAGAGATCAACAAATGCACGGCATCACCCTTCGTGCTTTTACTCTCATCCTCACCAAGCAATAATATAAACAACGTGCATGGCATCACCATTCGTGCTTTTACTCTCATTCTCACCAAGCAAGAATATAAACAAACGTGCACGGCATCACCCTTCGTGCTTTTGCTCTCATTCCTCACATATAATCAATAGAATAGGCACGGAGTGGCGCATCGTGCGGCACGACATCACCCTTCGTGCTTTACACTCTTTCCTCACAAGAAACAAACAATGCACGGCATCACCCTTCGTGCTTTAACACTCTTCCTCACCCAAACAACAATCACAAACAAGGGCAAGGGAATAATAAAACAAGAATAGAAGTCCCGGCAAAGGTAAACAAACAACAATTTAAAAACCCGGCAAGGGTACAACATCAATAACCAACAATGTCCCGGCAAGGGAATAAATCATTAACTCTTTTCTTTCTTTCACTTTCATCTCATAGTTCACATTATCACTTGAGCCGACGCTCCAAAGAGTTACTTATCTCATATACCTTCACAATTTGTATTTCAACCCGAGCCAACGCTCCACGAAGTTTCAAGATCACAATTTCTTTCACAGGGTCTTTACAACATATAGAAGTCATCTATTAAGCATGGAAGGCATACCAACAACCAAACTATTCGCAAAAATAAGGACTCACGGTCGTGCTAGACACCAATGTATAGATACTCGTCACCATGCCTATACATCGTACTCGACAATTAGCAAGTATCAAATAAGACTCTACTCCTATTCCCTCAAGCTAGGGTTAAACCAAACACTTACCTCAACTTCCACGGCCAAATCAATCCACAACAACCGCTTTCCCTCTCGAATTCGGCTCCAACTCGATCAAATCTATACAAAAATGACTTCATAATATCAATATATGCTAAACAAATCAAACCCAATGTCTAATTATAGATTTCCAAGCTTTCTTTCCAAAAATTCCAAAATCGCCCCCGGGACCACTTGGTCAAAACACAAGGTTCGGACTAAAATCAAAACCCCCATTCACCCACGAGCCCGAATATATAGTTTGTTCTCAAATTCGACCCCAAAACGAGGTCTAAATCAAGAAAAAGTAAAAATCCCTAACTCTACCCATTTCCCCCAATTTCTACCATAAATTTCATGTTTTAGGCTTAGGAATTCAACAAATATTGATGGAAAATGAAGAAAACGAGTTAAGATTTACTAACCCAAGAAGTTTTGGTGAAAGGGAGCTTCAATGGACGCTTAGAAACCTTGGAGAAGAAGAAGTTCGTATGTTTTTATGAAAAATTCGCGACTACACTGTTTCTAAAAATTAAATATAACTGGGCAAAATTTGCCCTTCGCATTCGCGGAAAGAGAGTCGTGTTCGCGAAGGGTTGACTCAACAGAACATCGCGTTCGCAATGGGGGAGGACGCGAATGCGAAGAGAAAAGGCTGGGGGGTCCAGGATTTGGTCTACGCGAACGCGTGGACACTTACGCAAACGCGTTGAAGGGAGCCCTATAAACTACGCGAACGCGATGAGAAAAATGGAGGCTAAGTCTTCAGAGTCAAAAGACTCTACGCGAACGCGATGAAGGGAAAAATCATAGCTTCGCTAACGCGAAGGAGGCGTCGCGAACGCGAAGAAGGAACTGGGTCTGCAACAACTGAAGAATTTCTGCAACTTTCCTAAGTTTGAAACCACCCCGAAACACCTCCGAAACACTCCCGAGCCCTCGGGGCTCCTAACCAAACACACACACTAACTCAACAACATCCTACAAACTTAACCGTGCGATCGAATAGCCAAAATAATATCAAAAATAATGAATCAAACCTCAAAATCACTAGTTCTTCCTCAAGTTTCATAAACTTCCAAATTTAGAGTTTTAAGTCCGAAACACGTCAAACGACGTCCGTTTTCAACCGAACTTTACAGAAAGCGCTTAAACCATATATAAGATTTGTACGGGACGCCGGAACCAAAATACGGGCCCGATACCATAGTCTTTTAATCAAATCTCATTTCCAATTTCCTTAATTATTTCCAGAAAACAATTTCACACAAAAATTCATTTCTCGGGCTTGGGACCTCGGAATTCGATTCCGGGCATACGCCCATGTCCCATATTTTCCTACGGACCCTCCGGGACCGTCAAATTACGGGTCCGGATCCGTTTGCCCAAAATATTGACCGAAGTCAAATTTGATCAATTAAATATCAAAATTTAGCATTTTTCTCACAGAATTCATATTTAAGCTTTCCGGCTACGCGCCCGGACTGTGCCGCAAATCGAGGCAACCCTAAATGAGGTTTTCAAGGCCTCGAAAGCACGGAATGAGTAAGAAAACAGGTGATGACCCTTTGGGTCGTCACAGCGCGTCAAATCTATCCAAAATCAGAACGAATACATCACAATATGCTAAGGGAACAAAGCCCAAGCGAAAACAATCAATAACGGGCACAAATCCCGAAATTACCAAAACCCGAGCCCCAGGCCCACTTCTCGAAACTCAGAATTTTCACATCATTAGATTCCTTATCTCCCCACGAGTTCATACATACTAAGAACATCAAAATTCATCCACAATTAGCCCTTCAAATCCCAATTGTTTGGTTTCAAAATTCAAGCCCTAGTTCTTGATTTCTAGGCTTATATTTCATGAATTTCTAGGTGGAATTCACATGATAATCGAGTTTAAGTCCAAGAAACTTACCTCAAGTCGTTCCCCCTTGAATCCCTCGTTAGTCTCCTTCAAAAATCTTCAAAAACGAGCAGCTATGGGTGAAAATAGACCCAAAATCGCGGACAAGACGACTTAAAAACATTCTGCCCAGGCCTGACTTTCCTTCTTCACGAACGTGGTCAACCCCTCACGTTCGCGTAGCACAAAAATTACGTTGACCAAAAATTCTCCTTCGCGAACGTGGTACAGCATCGCGAACGCGAAGCTTAACCATGAACAACCTTCGCGAACGCGTCCTAACCATCGCGAACGCGATGAGCAAATTGGACTCCACCTAGCTGACCTTTACGCAATCGCGGCTCCTGGCGCGGACGCGATGCCTAACTTGCCAAACCTCCGCGAATGCGAAGCACTTCTCGCGAAGGCAAAAACCCCATCAACCTCTTCTGACTCTTCGCGAACGCGAGGGCCCACTCGCGAACGCAAGGGCCCACTCGCGAACGCGAGAGTAAAATTCTACAACTGCTGAACCTGCATTTTCTGCAATTTCCCAAACTCCAAAATAGTCCGAATGACCACCCGAAACTCACCCGAGGTCCCCAGGACCTCAACCAAAAGCATCAACACATCCTAACACCTCATTCAAACTTGTTCCGATCATCAAAACACCTCAAACAACATCAAATCACTCAAAACACATCGGATTCAAGCCTAAGTTTCTAAAGTCTTCCGAAACGCGCTTTTGATCAAAAACTCAACCAAAACACGTTCGAATGACCTGAAAGTTTTCACACACATCCCAAATGACATAACGAAGCTACTACAACTCTCGGAATTCCATTCCGACCCTCGGATCAAAATCTCACCTACCAACCGAAAATCGCCAAAATATCAACTTCGCCAATTCAAGCCTAATTCTACTCCGAACCTCCAAAACCCATTACGATTACACTCCTATGTCACAAATCACCTCCCGAAGCTAACCGAACCATCGGAACTCACATCCGAGCCCTCTAACACATAAATCAACATCCAGTTGACTTTTCCAACTTTAGCTTCCTTAAAAGAGACTAAGTGTCTCAAACCTTATCAAAAATCATTCCGGACTCGATCCGACCACCTGATACCACAAAACACAGATAACGAAGTATAAAGAAGCAGAAATGGGGGAAACGAAGCGGTAACTCATGAGACGACTGGCCGGGTCGTCACATCCTCCCCAACTTAAACAAACGTTCGTCCTCGTGCCCAGAGATGTTCCAAAAGCCAACCAATCGCTGAATAACCTCACCATGAATATACCCGGGGGGTGATCCCACGTCACCCTATCTCATATAGGTCCGATAACACATTGTAACTGAACTTTCACAACCCAATCTAGCCCATAAACCTTAGAACCTTCCGAAATCATACACAAGATCAGAACCTCACATCTATATTCAGAATAAGCCCGAACCAGCTGTAATAACCCATACTTGCAACCTCAGGTGCAATTACATGATATACCACATAACTCAAACACTCGTAACGATAACTTCTATTCACAGTAGCTGTATACAACAACCGAATACCGGTAGAAAACCTCTTATCAACTAAAGTCTCATCCCAACACTTTCATATATTGCCAATGATAACTAAAACACGCGGTAAGCCATAACCATTTCTCAGGTTAACCATTCATGAAGCCACTTCTCTTTGGCAATGACCATAGCAATTTTCCGAGCCGAACCTCGATATTATCCTTCCAACATGCTGAAATCGAATCCGTTCGTATTCATTAATGAGCTCAACGATCCCCTCTAATCCAACACACCACTCTAGTGACATGACACATCAATATAGGTCTAAGCCACAACTTGCATAATATGTGCACCAATAAGCAACGGTCCGAACATACTCAAATCATGAAAATGACTCAAATGAAAGAGTTGTACCTAAAGCTCACCAGTACCATCACAACACAAGGCTGAGAACCCGTCTCACATCATAGAATTAGAACACATGAATCTAACACGAAAGGTCATATCTCCATGTAGCCTCGCTACAATGCGCGATCTTATCCAAACACTGCTCCACATGAAACACCTCAAGTTACTATGCTCGAAATCGACAGCCACACACAATTTGATGTCTGGAATCAAAGCAAGTCATTACACCCACGATGAAAACAAATAGCATATACCATGCAAACCCGATAGGACATGACCGATACGTCATTCACCGAGCAACACCCGATTACTTTTCCCGCTCGACTTCCACTATGAGACCCCAAATGAACCACACCATATGTGCCCATAACCAACAAATCACAACACCTCACAACATAGAAAGGTAACTCATTGATCTCACCAGATTACTAATAAGCTCAATAACAGTCGAATCAACACATCCCTCAACAATACAATTCGGAACCAACCAAGCCGACTCAAGTTAGAACACGCATCCACATTGGCCTGCCAACGAACTCCTTATTAATGACACCTGAAGCTGCTCCTTCCACGCCCATAACTCTGCCGGTGCCATACGATACGGTGCCTGGCATCAAATCGATATCGAAATCAACAACCTTGCCCGGCGACATGCCCGGCCATAAGAAGCACATCCGAAAAGTCCCTCACCACCGGAATTGAATCAACGGTAGAAGCCTCTACACTGACATCTGTCACGAAAATCTAAATAAGAGGGACAATCCTGCCCAGCCGTCTGCTAGGTCTCGGAAATATAAAACCACCCTACTAGGACATAATCTGTCGCACCTCGCCACTCAATCCGTGGCATTCCCGGCATGGCCAACAGCGCCGCCTTGGTGCGATAGTCCAAAACGACACAACACGAAGACAACCAGTCTGAACCCAATATCACTTCCAAATCCAACATACCAAGCATAAAGATCCGCTCGGGTCTCCAGACCCCGATAGTCACTAAACAGCCGATACACGCGACTCACAACAACAATATAGCCTGAACATGAGAACTCCCGGTCTCCAATCCCATATAGCACATGAATCACCATACCTGATCCCAAATTCCGTCGTCCGAATACATATCACACCTCAAGTAGCCAATCATTCCACGAAAGATATTCTAAAATTCCCCAGTGCCATCAAGCAAACTCGAATATCAGCAGTCGATCTAACAAGAAAGCGCCGCAGTACTACCGAAGTACTATCAACTTAATCACATTGCCTTTTCTGAAACTTAATCCGTTCGTACTACCGATGAGTGGGGGGACATTATGAGCATAGATCTATAATTTATGGTGACTTCAGTCGTGCCGTTCTTTAGATAAAGATTAGATGAGCCTATCATATTATGGTTGAGGTGTTATATCGACAACCTATGCTCTAATGTACGTCATGTCACTATAATTATTGCTAAAGACACAACTACAATCAGTTTTGGGTTTGAGAAGATGAAGAGGTAGGTGAAATACTTCCTAATGAGTCGTCTAGAGTCCAAATCATCTGCCTACGGGGGCCTCATATGTCTTAGGCTTGGACTAGTTGGCTTGCACATCCTCTAGGATCCTGGACAAGTCAAAGGTACTCTGAGTGTCATTTGATTCATGGACTAGTTATTTGCGGATCATAATACATTTATTGTTATGCCGATAATATTATAGGGATTGATGCTGTGAATAATAAGGTAGGAATTGTTATGAGTAATTAAGTGTATAATAATACATCAAATTGTTACAATAAAAATAATACATCAAATTGTTATGCAGTGATAGGGTATTTTTTTCCCTATAGATACTCTTATTGGCTTACTAGTATTAGTACCCACGCGGATGCGCGGACATTAATCATGTCAAATATTTAAGTTATTTGGATTGTATGTGAATAATCTTAAAATTTTTACTTTCTCAGTAAATATAGATAATCATAGGATATTAACTACATGAAAAAAACTAACCATTTCTTGTATTTTTCTTTTTTAATACCATTCTTGTCGGTGTCATTGGATCCTAAAAATAGTCAGGAAGCAAAATAATAACTCATATTTTGTCACGACCCGGATTTTCCACCCCCGGGAGTCGTGATGGCGCCTACTAATATGAGCAAGGCAAGCCAATCATTTGAACAATTTAACTTTTTACCCATTGTATATTCTTTAACAATTACGAAGATATAACATTTTAACAGCGAAATTTAACATAAGCGGAAGAAAAACAATAAGCTATGTGAACATGAATATCTAATACAACTGTTTGAGTCTCGACTTGTGATGACCCAAACGGTCATCACTTGTTTTAAATTAAATTTTGTGTCATCGAGGCCTTGAAAACCTCATTTTTTATCACCTCGATTTGCGTGCGCAGTCCGGACGCGTAGCCAGAAATCTTAAATATGAAAATCTGTGAAAAATGCAAAGTTTTGATTATAATGAGTAAATTTGACTTCGGTCAATATTTTGGGTAAACGGACCCGGACCCGTGATCCGACGGCCCCGGACGGTCCGTAGGAAAATATAGGACTTGGGCGTATGCCCGAAATTGAATTCCGAGGTCCCAAGCCCGAGAAATGAATTTTTAAGTAAAATTATTTTCTGAAATTGTTTAAGGAAATTTGAAATGAAATTTGATTAGAATGTGTTGGTATCGGGCCCGTATCTTGGTTTCGGTGCCCGGTACAGGTCTTATATATGGTTTAAGTCATTCTTGTAAAATTTGGTTGAAAACGGATGTCGTTTGACGTGATTCGGACTTAAATTGCTAAATTTGATACTTGATGAAGTTTGAGAAAAAGTTCTTGATTTTGAGGTTTAATTCATTGTTATTGAGGTTATTTTGGCGATTTGATCCCACGGATAAGTACGTATGATGTTATTGAGTTAGTACGTGTGTTTGGTTAGGAGCCCCGAGGGCTCGGGTGTGTTTCGGATGTGTTTCGGAAGGTTTCGGACTTAGGAAAAATTGCAGAAATCTGCAACAGGTGCCCAGGCCTGTTGTTCTTCGTGATCGCGTAAGGTAAATGGGGACAGGGGTATTTTTGTCTATCGCGAACGCGAAGGATCTGTCGCGATCGCGAAGAGTAAATTCGCCCAGTAGCCTTACGGGATTTCATAAAAATTTCATAAACCCTTTCTTCTCCAAAGCTCTTAGGCGATTTTTGAAGCACTTCTTTACCAAAACTTCTTGGTTAAGTAATATTTAACTTGTTTTCTTCATTTTCCATTAACACCCACTAGATTTCTAGGCCTAAAACATGTAATTAAGGGTATAAAATTAGGGATTTGGATGGAACTAGGGCTTTTTGATTAATGGTGATTTAGACCTCGTTCCGGGGTCGAATTCTGGAAATAATTTTATATTTGGGCTCGTGGGTGAATAGGGGATTTAATTTTGGTCCGAACCTCGTGTTTTGACCAAGCGGGCCCGGGGTCGATTTTTGGGTTCTTGGGAAGAATGATTGGAAAGCTATAATTAGGCATTGGATTCGAATTGTTAAGCATTATTTGATGTTATGAAGTCATTTATGTATAGATACAATTGATTTGGAGCCGAATTCGAAAGGAAAGGCGGTAATTGAGGATTGAGTTGGCCGTGGAAGTTTGTGGTAAGTGTTCGGTCTAACCTTAGCTTAAGGGATTAGGGTTGAGTCATATTTGCTACTTGTTTCTTGTTGAGTACGACGTATAGGCATGGTGACGAGTATCTATACGTTGGTGTCGAGCATGACCGTGAGTCTTAAATTGATACTTGTTGTATTCTTGAATGATACTATGGTTGCAATAGTGAGTAAATCCATGGTATTGCGCAAAGACTTAGTTTATTTTCGTCGAAGTTACTTATGAGTCGAAATGATGATATTTGAGATGATTAGGATTTGAGTTGAGATTGGTTATAGCTGATTCTCCCTTGCCGTGACGTATATACTTGTACTGTTGAGTTCCCTTGCCGGGATAGTATAATTTATGGTTAATCCCTTGTCGGGACTGTTGTCATGATCACTATAAGATGTATATTTGGAGCGGGTTGCGCGCCGCAACATTTTTAATACTATATATATATATATATATAGGGTTGCGCGCTGCAACATTTTTATTACTATTTATATATGGATCGGGTTGTACGCTGCAACAGATATTATATTGGATCGGGTTGCACGCCGCAAAAGTGTTAATTGATAAGGGATCGGGTTGCGCGCCGCAACAGCGTTAATTGATAAGGGATCGGGTTGCGCGCCGCAACAGTAGTGTTATTGTATTGTTGTAGATACTGTACTGTTCTTTCATATATCTATTTGGTTTCCGCTAGGTTGATATTGTCCCGAAGCATGTACCCCCCCCCCCCC
>NW_017674993.1:43683-59000 GCF_001879085.1 Nicotiana attenuata
GTACCCCCCCCCCCCTTTTAAACTGCTTATTACCTGTTTATTTTTCCGCCATATATTATATAACTGCACAGGTTTATCTGGAATCTGGTTCTAGCCTCGTCACTACCTCGCCGGGGTTAGGACAGACACTTACCAGCACATGGGGTCGGTTGTGCTGATGCTACACTCTACACTTATGTGCAGATACCGAAGCAGCGTTTGGTCAACAGCAGTAGTTCGGGAGCCAGCCTTCAGTCCACCGAGATCTCGAGGTAGTCCTGCAGGCGTCCGCAGGCCCGACATCTCTTATCTCTTTTTATGATTATGTTATCACTTGTACCGAAACAGACGGAGTTTCTTTCTTTCAGACATTTGTATGTAGTGATCTTAGATAGTCCGTGAATGTTGGGACACCAGTTTCTGGGCAGACACATATGTGGATTTCCGTATTGTTTGGTTTATTTCGTTTAAATCTTCCGCTTTAATCTAATTTTCCGCTGTTATTTAAAGGTTATCACTTGTTAGTATGATTTATAAAAAGGATTAAAATAAAAGAGTTAATGATTTCTAAGTTCGTGGCTTGCCTAGCTTCTACGAGTAGGCACCATCACGACTCCCGAGGGTGGGAAATCCGGGTCGTGACACGACTACCCAGAACTGGTGTCACAGTTTCACAGATGGTCTAAGAATACCACACATAAAGGTCTGAAAGAAATAAATTCAACACTGTCTCTGGAAATACATGAAAGAAACAAGAATAGTAGATGGAAGAAGACGCCAAGGCCTACGGACGCCTGCAGGACTACCTCGGGTCGTCTGATGAACAAGAATCAACAATTCCACTGCGGTCCAAAGTCTACAACACTGGGGTCTGCACAAAAGAGTGCAGAGTCTAGTATCAGCACAACCGACCCATGTGCTGGTAAGTGTCTAGCCTAACCTCGGCGAAGTGGTGACTAGGCTGGACCAGACCACCAAATAAACCTGTGCAGTTGTATAATACAGCGGAAAGTAAAGCAGAAATAAGCAAATAAAGATGGGAGGGGAAAACATGCTTCGGGAAATAACAGATAAAACAGAATCTCAAGAGAATTATTAGGAAACCAAAATTCAACTTCTAACAAGGATAAGGAAAACAAAGGCAGAATTCACTCTCGGTTCACAACTCATTGCAGGCGTGCAACCCGATCCCATTTCTCATATCTTGTGGTAGGCGTACCACCCGCTCCCATTTCATTATATCTTGTGGTAGGCGTACCACCCGCTCCCATTTCATTATATCTTGTGGTAGGCGTACCACCCGATCCCATCTCATTATATCTCGTGGTAGGCGTACCACCCGATCCCATTTCATTATATCTCGTGGTAGGCATACCACCCGCTCCCATTTCATTAATTCTTGTGGTAGGCATACCCGCTCCC
This sequence comes from Nicotiana attenuata, assembly GCF_001879085.1. Classification (NCBI taxonomy): domain Eukaryota; kingdom Viridiplantae; phylum Streptophyta; class Magnoliopsida; order Solanales; family Solanaceae; genus Nicotiana; species Nicotiana attenuata. The sequence goes on from NW_017674993.1 coordinate 45,085, forward strand.
ATTTCATTATATCTCGTGGTAGGCATACCACCCAATCCCATTCCATTATATCTCGTGGTAGGCGTACCACCAACTCCCATTTCATTAATTCTTGTGGTAGGCGTACCACCCACTCCCATTTTATTATATCTCGTGGTAGGCGTACCACCCGCTCCCATATACAAGCCAACACAAAATTACAAGGAATCCCGGCAAGGGAACAAAAGCAACATAATAACTCCCCGATAAGGGAACAACAATATCAAGACAAACATCCCGGCAAGGCAGAATCAGCTATAACCAATCCTAACTCGACTCCTACTCAGCTATACCCAAACTTGTTCCAACACCTAACTACCTCAGCTATAACTAAACTTGTTACAACACCTAACTACCTCGGCCATACACAAACTTGTTCCAACATCTAACTACCTCAGTTATAACCACAATCCTTACCTAACACAAAGAATCATAAACCTAAGTATCCGTAATATCAATTAAGAACACAATGCAAGGGAACCACAACTCAACAACAGCCCGGCAAGGGGGCAACATAATGATCTCTTCTCTTTCTCACTTTTACTTCACAATTCACTTTACAACTCGAGCCACTGCTCTAGAGGTTCAATTATCACTTATACTTTCACAATTACAACTAGAGCCAACGCTCCTCAAGCCTATCTTGAATAATCTTGACCTTGTCCAAGGCCTCCTGAACCAAATCCGTACCCAACAACCAAGCCTCTCCCGGCTCAAACCATCCAACTGGAGACCGACACCGCCTACCATATAAAGCCTCATAAGGAGCCATCTGGATACTCGACTGGTAGCTGTTGTTGTAGGCAAACTCCGCTAAAGGCAAAAATTGATCCCACGAGCCTCCAAAGTCAATAACACAAGCTCGGAGCATATCCTCCAAAATCTGAATAGTCCACTCGGACATGCCGTCCGTCTGGCGATGAAATGTTGTGCTCAACTCAACCCGTGTGCCCAACTCTCGCTGAACTGCTCTCCAGAAATGCGAGGTAAACTACGTACCCCGATCCAAAATGATAGACACGGGCACACCATGAAGGCGAACAATCTCCCGAATATAGATCTCAGCCAACCTCTCAGAAGAGTAGGAGACTGCCACAGGAATGAAATGCGCTGACTTGGTCAGCCTATCAACAATAACCCACACTGCATCGAACTTCCTGCGAGTCCGTGGGAGTCCAACAACAAAATCCATAGTGATCCGCTCCCACTTCCACTCGGGAAGCTCAATCAACTGAAATGAACCACCGGGCCTCTAATGCTCGTACTTAACCTGCTGACAATTCAGACACCGAGCCACATATGCAACGATATCCTTCTTCGTTCTCCGCCACCAATAATGCTGCCGTAGATCCTGATACATCTTCACGGCGCCCGAATGAATAGATTACCGGGAGCTATGGGCCTCCTCTAAAATCAACTCTCGGAGCCCATCCACATTAGGCACACAAACTCGACCCTGCAATCTCAAAACTCCATCACCGCCTAAGTTAACCTGCTTGGCACCTCCGCGCTGCACCGTGTCTCTAAGGACACACAAATGGGGATCATCATACTGCCGATAACGGATACGCTCCAATAAAGAAGAACGAGCGACCGTGCAAGCAAACACACGATTGGGCTCAGAAACATCCAACCTTACGAACTGATTGGCCAAAGCCCGAACATCTAAAGCAAGGGGTCTCTCACCGACCGGAATATAAGCAAGACTGTCCATACTGGCTGACTTCCTACTCAAAGCATCGGTTACCACATTGGCCTTTCCCGGATGATATAAGATGGTGATATCATAGTCCTTTAACAACTCCAACCACCTCCTCTGCCTCAAATTTAACTCCTTTTTCTTGAACAAATACTGAAGACTCTTGTGATCCGTAAACACCTCACATGCCACGCCATACAGATAATGCCTCCAAATCTTCAATGTGTGAACAATGGCTGCCCACTCCAAATCATGAACCGGATAGTTCTTCTCATGAATCTTCAACTGCCGCGAAGCATAGGCAATAACCTTGCCATCCTGCATCAACACTGCACCAGGCCCAATACGAGAAGCATCACAATAAACTGTATAAGGCCCTGAACCTGAATACCCTCTGCTGACACAACATGACCCAGAAATGCAACTGAACACAACCACAACTCACAATTGGAGAACTTGCATATTGACTATCCCTCAGAGTCTGAAGAACCACTCTAAGGTGTTGCTCGTGCTCCTCCTGGCTGCGGGAATATATCAATATATCATCAATGAAGACTATCACAAACGAATCCCAATAAGGCCTGAACACTCGGTTCATCCAATCCATAAAAGCTGCTGGGGCGTTTGTCAACCCGATTGACATAACCAAAAACTCATAATGCTTGTACCGAGTGCGGAATGCTGTCTTAGGAACATCGGATGCCCTAATCCTCAACTAATGGTACACAGATCTCAAGTCAATCTTGGAAAATACCTTGGCACCCTGAAGCTGATCAAACAAATCATCAATCCTCGGCAGCGGATACTTATTCTTGATTGTTACCTTGTTCAATTGCCGGTAATCAATACACATTCTCATTGACCCATCCTTCTTCTTGACAAACAACACCGGCGCACCCCAAGGCGAAACACTGGGTCTAATGAAACCCTTCTCAAGCAAATATTGAAACTGCTCCTTCAACTCTTTCAACTCAGGCGGGGCCATACGATACGGCGGAATGGAAATGGGCTGAGTGCCTGGAGCCAAATCAATGCAAAAGTCAATATCCCTGTCGGGTGGCATACCCGGCAAGTCTGAAGGGAAAACCTCAGGAAAGTCACGAACAATGGGCACAGAATCAATAGGGGGAACCTCAGCACTAGAATCACGAACATACGCCAAATAGGCCAAACACCCTTTCTCGACCATACACCGAGCCTTCACATACGAGATAACACTGCGGGTAGAATGACCTAGAGTACCTCTCCACTCTAAACGAGGCATACCCGGTAAAGCTAAGGTCACAGTCTTGGCATGACAGTCCAAGATAGCGTGGTAAGGTGATAACCAGTCCATTCCCAATGTGACATCGAAATCAACCATGTCCAGAAGAAGAAAATCTACACGAGTCTCAAGACCTCCAATCACAACTATACATGATCATTAAAAACGATCCACCATAATAGAATCACCCACCGGTGTAGACACATAAACAGGGGCACTCAAGGAACCACTAGGCATGACCAGATGCGGCGCAAAATAAATCGAAGCTTCTCTGCTACAAATCGGAACAGTACCTGTACCTCCACCTCTAATACATCTACCTCCACCTTTAGCATCTGTACCTCCACCTGTAGTACTGCTACCTCCACCAGCTAACTGAGCGGGCTGGACGAGTCCCTCAATGAACCTCCTCGCTCTCTCTCTCAGTGAGAAGCATGATAAGGGCATGACGAGCCAAGTCGATGAATCTGATCTCGTACTGAGTAATAGTCATAGGACCCTGCTGGAGACGCTCAAACTGCCTCCGATAGGCCTCTCTCTGAGTGATGGGGAGAAACTTCTCCAGAAATAGTTGCGTGAACTGTTCTCAAGTCGAAGATGATGACCTAACTGGTATAGCCAATCAATAATCTCTCCAACAGGTCTTGGCGGATCCAGACAAGCGAAAGGTAGCAAAATCGACCCCATTGGTCTCCATGATCCCCATGTTCCTGCGAACCTCATGACAACTGTCTAGATAATCTTGGGGATCCTCAGTAGATGTACCGCTGAATGTAGTAGTGAAGAGCGTGGTGAAACTTATCCAATCTCCACAAAGCCTCCGAAGACGTAGTTGTTCTATCACTGGTCTATGCTGCTGCTCGGCTGAAGAAGCGGTACATGACCTCGCCATTCGCGAAAGGACAAGAGTAGAGACTTCAATTTAGCATTGAGAGAACAAAATCGCATGACAAGGAGGAATAGAAGTGAAACTTTTCCTAACTCTATAGACTCTGGGGGATAAATACAGACGTCTCTGTACCGATCCCTCAGACTCTACTAAGCTTGTCTGTGAACTGTGAGACCCATGTAACCTAGAGCTCTGATACCAACTTGTCACGACCCGGATTTCCCACCCTCGGGAGTCGTGATGGCGCCTACTAATGTGAGCTAGGCAAGCCAATCATTTAAATAATTTAACTTTTTACCCATTTTATATTCTTTAAAAATTACGAAGATATAACATTTTAACAGCAGAATTTAACATAAGCGGCAGAAAAACAATAAGCTATCTGAACATGAATATCTAATACAACTGTTTGAGTCTCGACTACCCAGAACTGGTGTCACAGTTTCACAGACTGTCTAAGAATACTATACATAAACGTCTGAAAGAAATAAATTCAACACTGTATCTGGAAACACATGAAAGAAACATGAATAGTAGATGGAAGAAGACGCCAAGGCCTACGGACGCCTGCAGGACTACCTCGGGTCGTCTGATGAACAAGAATCAGCAATTCCACTGCGGTCCAAAGTCTACAACACTGGGGTCTGCACAAAAGAGTGCAGAGTGTAGTATCAGCACAACCGACCCCATGTGCGTCTATCCTAACCTCGGTGAAGCAGTGATGAGGCTATGACCAGACCACCAAATAAACCTGTGCAGTTGTATAATATACAACGAAAAGTAAAGCAGAAATAAACAAATAAAGATGGGAGGGGGAAACATGCTTCGGGAAATAACAGATAAAACAGAATCTCAAGAGAATTATCAGGAAACCAAAATTCAACTTCTAACAAGGATAAGGAAAACAAAGGCAGATTTCACTCTCGGTTCACAACTCGTTGCAGGCGTGCAACACGATCCCATTTCTCATATCTTGTGGTAGGCATACCACCCGCTCCCATTTCATTATATCTTGTGGTAGGCGTACCACCCGCTCCCATTTCGTTAAATCTCGTGGTAGGAGTACCACCCGCTCCCATTTCATTAATTCTTGTGGTAGGCGTACCACCGCTCCCATTTCATTATATCTCGTGGTAGGCGTACCACCCGATCCCATTCCATTATATCTCGTAGTAGGCATACCACCCACTCCTATTTCATTAATTCGTGTGGTAGGCGTACCACCCGCTCCCATTTCATTATATCTCGTGGTAGGCGTACCACCCGATCCCATTCCATTATATCTCGTGGTAGGCGTACCACCCGCTCCAATTTTATTAATTCTTGTGGTAGGCGTACCACCCCCTCCCATTTCATTATATCTCGTGGTAGGCGTACCACCCGCTCCCATTTACAAGCCAACACAAAATCATAAGGAATCCCGGCAAGGGAACAAAAGCAACATAATAATTCCCCGATAAGGGAACAACAATATCAAGACAAACATCCCGGCAAGGGAGAATCAGATATAACCAATCCTAACTCGGCTCTTACTCAGCTATACCCAAACTTGTTCCAACACCTAACTACCTCAGCTATAACTAAACTTGTTACAACACCTAACTACCTCGGCCATTCACAAACTTGTTCCAACATCTAATTACCTCAGCTATAACCACAATCCTTACCTAACACAAAGAATCATCAACCTAAGTATCCGTAATATCAATTAAGAACACAGTGCAAGGAACCACAACTCAACAACATCCCGGCAAGGGGGCAACATAATAATCTCTTCTCTTTCTCACTTTTACTTCACAATTCACTTCACAACTCGAGCCACTGCTCTAGAGGTTCAATTATCACTTATACTTTCACAATTACAACTAGAGTCAACGCTCCTCAATGTTCATAGGTCACAATCCATTTCACAAGTCTACACAACAAATAGAAATTTTCACCAAGGCAAGAATAATACAACGAAATCATGGAAATCACAATATAAGACTCACGGTCATTCTCGAAACCAACGTATAGATACTCGTTACCATGCCTATACGTCGTACTCAACAAGAAGCAATTAGCAAATAGGACACAACTCCTAATCCCTCAAGCTAAGGTTAGACCAAACACTTACCTGGATGCCTTGACCACAACTCAAGTCTCAATTATGGCTTTACCCCTTGATTCCACTGCCAATTCGCTCGTATCTAATCACAAATTATTTAATTACATCAATAAAAGCTAAATGAATCAACCCAATGCATGAAAATGAGTTTTTCAAAGTTTTACCCAAAAAGTCAAAAATCGCCCCCGAACCCACGTGGTCAAAACCCGAGGTTCGAGCCAAAAACCGATTACCCATTCCCCCACGAACTCAAATATATAATTTGTTTTGAAATCGGACCTCAAATTGAGGTCCAAATCCCCAATTTTTGAAAAATCTAGGTTCTACCCAAAACACCCAATTTCCCCCATGAAAATCTTTGATTTTAGGTTGAAATCATGTTAAAAGATGTTAATGATTGAAGGAAATGAGTAAAAACTGACTTACAATCGATTTGGAATAAGAGATGTTCTTGGAAAATCGCCCAAAGGAGTTTGTGTTTTGAAAAGATGTGAAAAATGGTTTAAAATCGGCTAAGTATAAAAAAAAATGCAGGTCTCAGTTTTGGGAAATGCGAACAGGAGTTCGCAATTGCGAACCCCGACCTCTGCAGATGTGGGAAATGCGAAACAGGGTTCGCAGAAAATCCCAGGCTTTCGCAATTGCGATCAAAAACGTCGCATTTGCGACTGGCCCTCTTTCGCATTTGCGAACCAATTGGTCGCATTTGTGATAAGGCCCGCACAGACCACTTCTCGCATTTGCGAGAATGCACCAGCTATTTTTCAAAGTTCAAAATGCACCAGTGGCCTATCCAAAACTCACCCGAGCCCTCGGGGCTCCAAACTAAATATACGCACAACCTCAAAAATATCCTACGGACTTATTCATGCGATCAAATCGCCAAAATAACATCATAAACATCGGATTAAACCTCAAAATCCATGAATTCTTTCAAACTTCTAAAAACATCAAATTTTCCAATTTAGGTCCGAATCACGTCAAATGATATCCGTTTTTCATCAAATTTCACAGAAACATCTTAAATCATATATAAGACCTGTACCGGGCGTCGGAACCAAAATACGGGTCCGATACTAACATGTTCTAATCAAATTTCATTTCCAATTTCCTTAAACAATTTCAGAAAACAATTTCCTTCAAAAATTCATTTCTCGGGCTTGGGACCTCGGAATTCGATTCCGAGCATACGCCCAAGTCCCATATTTTCCTACGGACCCTCCGGGACCGTCAAATCACGGGTCCGGGTCCGTTTACCCAAAATATTGACCGAAGTCAAATTAATTCATTTATTAGCCAAATTTCATCATTTTTCATAGATTTCCATATTTAAGCTTTCCGGTTACGCGCCCGGGGTGCGCATGCAAATCGAGGTGACTCTAAATGAGGTTTTCAAGGCCTCGAAGTCATAGAATCTAATTTAAACAAGTGATGACCGCTTGGGTCATCACATATTTATGGCAAAACAATCAAATGTTGAGACAATGAATGACTCTTTGGATAAGACTTAACTCTTTTACTACTACTTGAACTCTTATTTGGTGGTTGATATCTCTTAAAAAGTATTTCTTTCTTAAATTTTCAGTTTCTAAAATATTATTTTTCAATAATAATTATTTTTATAATAATGTAATTGAAAATATTATTCTTAGTTCAAAACTCATTTAGTTGGCTATCTAAAAATATAAAAAATTCTTTAGCTAGTGAATTTTTTTTACTCCATTTTGATATTTGACATTAACCATGTTAAATATCTGAGTTATTTGAATTATATGTAAATAACCTTAACATTTAAACCTTCTAAATTATTATAGATAATCGTTAGATATTAATTAAGAAACACTACATGAAAAAAGACTAACATTTTCTCAATTATCGTAGTGCTAATTTTATTTTTGTACTATTCTCATAGGTGTCATTGGAACCTAAAAGTAGACACAAAGTGAAATAATAACTCATATTTATGGCAAAGTACAAAGGTTGACACGATATAAACGATTCTTTGATTATGACGTGACTCTTATAATACGACTTGAACTCTTATTTGGTATGATTTTATCTTTCAACAAATATTTCTATTTTGAATTTTCAATTTATAAAACTTTATATATATTATAATAATGATTATCTTTATAATGGTGCAAGTGAAGATATTATCCTTAATTTAAAATTCACTTTAATCGGCTATCTAAAAATTTAAATGATTCTTTGGCCGGATATATTTCAGTATAACTCCACTTTAAGTTTATCGATATCTCTAGGCCCAGAATTTGAATTTTTAATACCCTATATATACAAAAAAAATTGTTCTTTGAATCATTAAATGTTAAATTAGTAGATTATTATTATAAAGCATTGCATATATTGTCTAAAAATTGTCAAGTGGTTTATTTTTTGACACCATACTTGGCATAACCTCAACGTGTCACGACCCAATTCCCACCCGGTCGTGATGGCGCCTCTCGTGAAGACAAGGCCAGCCAACAGAAACAATCAACATTTGCTTTTAACATTTTCTTAGCATAAATAGGTTTAATCCATAAATACTGATTAATCACACGTGCGGAAGTAAATGTAACATAACGGGAGACAACCATCCCAAACTCAGCCCGATGATCGGGGTGTCACAAGTCACGAGCTACTACAGAGTTGATGAAAAATATACTACAAGTCTGGAAAACATAGTCTGAAGATGAATAAAATATGCAGAAGATAAGGAAGAAACGGGGCTGTGGACGTCGACAGCTACCTCGTCTCTCCCGGTCCGCCTGGTCTGGAAGGAAATCAACGCTCAGGTACGAACTCAGCGGTGCCTGTCTCTGCACACACGGTGCAGGAAGTAATGTGAGTACTCCGACCCAGTGAGCAATAAAAATAAATAACGACTGAGAACATAAAATCCCACAAGGGCACAATAATGCTATCTCAAGCAGCAACTCCAGAATAATAGTAGAAACCAGTGAAAAATAATAAGAAAAACCCTTTTTGAAAACAGTTAAACATCAATTATACTCAATCAGTAAGTCAGCCATTGTTACCTGACCGGTCAGCCATTGTTACCTGACCAACGTGTACTCCAGTGTCATTGTTACCACTGGTCAATCATAGTTACCTGACTGGTCAGTCATTGTTACCTGACCAATTACATTTAACAGTGTCATTGTTACCATTGTTCAATATTAAATCACTCTAGATGGGTACCCGCGCTCACTGTGGGTGTGCAGACTCCGGAGGGGCTCCTACAGCCCAAGCGCTATCAACAAGGCCTGAAAGCCTGAACAGTATCAATACGAGTCCTTAAAGCCTCCTCACCTCACTCATCATGCCCTCACACAAGGCCCTCGGCCTTAATCAGTCCAGAAATAGTCAACAGCCCCTCGGGCAACAGTAAAGCAATAATACTCAGCTCAAACAATAGTTCAAATATCAGTTTAAAACTCCAAGTTGAGTAAATATGGTTGAGTTCAAGAAACAGTGTAAATCACATGGACTGAGTTCAAATAATATTTCTAACAGTGAGGAAAAACAGTGATGATAGTTCATAAAGAGTTCAAACAGTCGGCAATAAGCCCCAAATATAGCAATAAGCCCAAATCATGGTGAAAACAACAAGTCATTGCTAATACGCGGTAAAATATCATCCGGACTGGACCAAGTCACAGTCCCCAATAGTAAATGACCCCGCGCTCATCATGGAACGCGTGTCTCAACTCAACATAGCACCAAGTTGTACAAATCCGGGGTTTCAAACCCTCAGAACATCATTTAAAGTCATCACTCACCTCTAGCCGGCCGATAACCTAGCTCGCCAAGCCTTTCCCTCTCGAGTCGACCTCCTCGCGCGTAGGATCTGACCAAAACCACAAACGATACGTCACAATAGGCTAACAAATCGTAACCCAATCGAAAAGACTCGAAAAACAACCAAAATCACGAAGTTGGCAAAACCCGAGCCCCGGGCCCACTTCTCGAAAAATTACGAAATTCACATCACCGGGATCCTCGTCTCGCCATGAGTCCGTACATATAAAATACACAAGAATCGGAGTCCATTTGACCCCTCAAATCAACAATTCAAACCTTCTTAGGTTTCAAGCCCTAACCTCCATTTTTACCCCTTTAATTCCTTGAATTTCAGTGTTTAAATCCTTGTTTCTACACCAGAACAACATTATTCGAGTCTATAAATTCATACCTGATGGAATCCCATCGAATCCTCTCCAAATCGCCCAAAATCGCCTTTTCCCGAAGTCTAAAATGTTTTCTTAACTTCTGAAATTCGCGAACACTGTTCATTGAACACAGTCCAGATTTCCGCTTCTGCGGCCCTTTAACCGCACCTGCGGTACCGCTTATGCGACAAATTGACCGCTTATGCGGTCTCACTTAAAACACCTGGGACCGCTTATGCGATCCAAACACCCGCTTATGCGGTTTATCTCCAGCCGCTTCTGCGGTATATTAACCGCTTATGCGGACTCGCTGAAGCGCCTACACGTCCGCTTATGCGGAAAAATCCCTGGGCCACACCTGCCCGCTTCTGCGACCTCTCCGCCGTATCTGCGGAACCGCTTCTGCGGCTCCTTTTTCCGCAGATGCGGAAATACCAGAAGACAGAAAAATCTAACTTGCAACAAATGCTTCCAACTCCCGTTTAACCATCCGAAATAACCCCGAGGCCCCCGGGACCTCAACCAAAAGCACCAACATATCCTATAACCTTATTCGAACTTGTTCCAATCCTCAAAATACGTCAAACAACGCTAAAACAATTAAATCACATCGGATTCAAGCCTAAGTTTCTTAAAAACTTCCGAAACTCACATTCGATCAAAAACCCAACCAAACGACGTCCAAATGACCTGAAATTTTACCCGCACATCCAAAATCACCTAACGAAGCTACTGCAACTCTCGGAATTCCATTCCGACCCCCGAATCAAAATCTCACCTACCAACCGGAATTCGCCAAAATTCATCATTCGCCAATTCAAGCCTAATTCTACACAGGACCTCTAAATTCAATTCCGATCACACTCCTACGTCACAAATCATCCCCCGAAGCTAACCGAATCATCGGAATTCACATCCGAGCCCTCTAACTACATAGTCAACTTTCGGTTGACTTTTCCAAAACAAGCTTCCTTCTAAGAGGCTAAGTGCCTCATTTCCAACTAAAACCAATCCCACTCTACCCGATCAACTCAAACGCTGATATTGAAACATAAGGCAACACAATATGGGGGAAATGGGGCGGTAACTCTCGTGACGACGGGCCGGGTCGTCACACAATGCAAACTACTCAAATTGCATTCCAATTCAAATTCGAATATCATATCAGTTTGTAAGTAATAGTGATTTTTAAAAAACGACACATAATGTAAATTAAAAAAAATATTCGAAGATATCTTTATCTTATAATCTATGTATTTGAGTTGAAAAAAAAAATATTTGAAATCGATGAGATTAACTTTCAAAATTTGTATACTCAACAAAGATGAAACATAAGAAGAAATTTGTTGTCATCTTTTATTTTTCGTTTTTAGATCTTTCTAACATTTTTTTCAATATTTAATTTCTTTTATTTTATTTTTAATGTCATTATATATTTGTTACAAAAAATTAATTTATTTCACTATAAAAGGATGAGTTTTAATAAAAAATTTCTACATATGAACTTTAATTATATTTTTAGTCTTTGGTTGAAATTATTTCATATTTTTCTTTTGGTTTTATCTAATCAGCCTAAATAGGTGCACACCCGACCACTTAAATTTAAAAGTTAAATGATGTATAATTTATATATAATCCATATATAATATGTGTATAATCGTGTGTTGTCGGTATATCATCTATTTATATTAGCTATAAAAAGTAAACAGTAATTATGACCGGATATTACGTAAATATTCCATGAGATTTCGGTTTTTTGAGTTTATCCATGATATAGCTTTTATCATAATAATTTTAAAACTCTCTACTAATGTTCAAAAATATCTCATATTTTTATTATTTTTGAATAAAAAAAAGTAAAGAGTTTTTTCGAATATTTGTTTACATTTAAAAAAAAGTATTTCACGTCATACCAATTTTTTCTTTATATATACTCTTTGTTTTAAAAGTCGCTATAGAAACTATCAATTAGCAACCAATTTATCTCTTGTTGAGTTTCAAAAAATTCCTTCACATAATCTAATGATTCAAAACTAATATTCTTCAACGAAAAAAATATTATACCCTTGCAATATTGGCTAGACTACTGCTAAATGAAGGGGTTTCAGCTTATACCCTTCAATTCCTTGAATGTGCTAAATTGAAATTAATGATAGCAATTGTATAGCCAAAGTTTTGTTATTTGTTTGATGTCCATTTATGCAAATTGACTCTTCAAAAAAATATTCTTCAAGAAGAAAAAAGAAATAACTTTTTTTTAATAATGACTGATGCCACGACCCGGATTTTCCACCCTCGGGAGTCGTGATGGCGCCTACTCGTAGAAGCTAGGCAAGCCAAATTTTAATTACTTTCCGTTTACAACATAATCCCTTTTTAACAATTCATGGCAACAATATAAAACAATGAAATTAAATAGTAGCGGAAGTCTTAATTATAGAAACTGAATCAACATGCGGAGTAGTCAAAATAATCCTCTACCCAAGACTGGTGTCACAATACTCACGAACTGCTAAGAAATACTAAACACAACGTCTGAAAGAAAACATAAGCTATTTGTCTCGAATACAATGAGGCAACAGGCTAAAAAGAGAGAATAAGGGAGACGTCGGGCTTGCGGACGCCTGCAAGGCTACCTCGGGTCTCACCGGACTGAATGCCTGCTCCCGTACTAATGCTGTTGCTGCTGCTCGAAACCTGGACCTGTGCAAATAGCACAGAGTGTAGCATCAGCACAACCGACCCCATGTGCTGGTAAGTGTCTAGCCTAACCCCGGCGAAGTAGTGACGAGGCTAGACTCGACTACCACATAAACCTATATATATATATATACACACACACAGCGGAATCGAAAATACAAAACAAGTAAACAATATGGGGGGGAAGCATGCTGTGGGGAGATAACAATATTAATGGTAAATTCAGAATAACAATCTAAGGGCAGCTTGGAATTTACAGTGGACAAGAAACCAATACCCAAAATATACACACTAGTATCAACGATTGTTGCGGCGCGCAACCCGAGCCCAATATTTAACAACACGGTTGCGCGTGCAACCCGGTCCATAAATATCATTGTTGCGGCGTGCAACCCGATCCCAATATATAACAACATTGTTGCGGCGTGCAACCCGATCCATATCATTTAACATTGTTGCAGCGCGCAACCCGATCCATATATATATCATTCAATGCACGGCATCACCCTTCGTGCTTTAACACACTTCCTCACCCATTCAATAATCACAAACAAGGGCAAGGAAAAATAATATAACAAGAATAGAAGTCCCGGCAAGGGCACACATCACCAATTTAAAGACCCGGCAAGGGTACAACATCAATAACTAACAACATCCCGGCAAGGGAATAAATCATTATCTCTTTTCTTTCTTTCACTTTCATCTCATAGTTCACATTATCACTTGAGTCAGTGCTCCAAAGAGTTACTTATCTCATAGACCCTCACAATTTGTATTTCGACCCGAGCCAATGCTCCACGAAGTTTCAAGATCACAATTTCTTTCACAAGGTCTTTACAACATATAGAAGTCATCAATTAAGCATGGAAGGCATATCAACAACCAAACTATTCGCAAAGTAAGGACTCACAGTCGTGCTAGACACCAATGTATAGATACTCGTCACCATGCCTATACATCGTACTCGACAATTAGCAAGCATCAAATAAGACTCAACCCTTATTCCCTCAAGCTAGGGTTAAACCAAACACTTACCTCGATGCCTTGAATTCCACTCAAACCTCAAC
>NW_017674993.1:59115-78822 GCF_001879085.1 Nicotiana attenuata
GGGTGAAAACTGACTTAAAATTCGACTAAGTATGAAATATGCTGGGTTGTAGTATCGCAATTGCGAACACGGGGTTTGCGAACCCCCGACAAAATTATGGGAATTGTGAACTCTAGTTCGCATTTGCGAACTCAGGCCTATCAGGGGACCTTCGCATTTGCGAAAAAGGTCTCGCATTTGCGAACCCTGGACTTCGCATTTGCGGAGAATGATTTTGCATTTGCGATCATTGTCAGGCCTAGGCTGGTTTCGCATTTACGAACTAGCCTTCGCATTTGTGTGAGCTGGACCTTCGCATTTGCGAATACTGGCTTCGCAACTGTGAAACCTGCAGATCAGAGATACCAGATTTTCAAAAAATGCAAAAATGCAATCCAACACCTATCCAAAACTCACCCGAGCCCTCGGGGCTCCAAACCAAATATGCACACCACCTCAATAACATCCTACGGACTTACTCGTGAGATCAATTCGCCAAAATAACATCAAAAACAACGAATCAAACCTAAAAATCACAAATTTTTCCTCAAACCTCATAAACTTTCAAATTTAGAGTTTTAAGTCCGAAACACGCCAAACGACGTCCGATTTCAACCAAACTTTACAGAAAGCGCTTAAACCATATATAAGACTTGTACCGGGCGCCGGAACCAAAATACGGGCCCGATACCACAATCTTTTAATCAAATTTCATTTTCATTTTCCTTAATCATTTCCAGAAAATAATTTCACACAAAAATTCATTTCTCGGGCTTGGGACCTCGGAATTCGATTCCGGGCATACGCCCAAGTCCCATATTTTCCTACGGACCCTCCGGGACCGTCAAATCACGGGTCCGGGTCCGGGTCCGTTTACCCAAAATGTTGACCGAAGTCAAATTTATTCGAATTAATACCAAAATTTAGCATTTTTCTCACAAAATTCATATTTAAGCTTTCCGGCTACGCGCCCGGACTACGCACGCAAATCGAAGCAACCCTAAATGAGGTTTCTAAGGCCTCGGAAGCATGAAATGAGTAAGAAAACAGGTGATAACCCTTTGGGTCGTCACATTCTCCACCTCTAAAACAATCGTTCGTCCTCGAACGGACAAAAGAAAGAAGTACCTGAGTCGGGAAAAAGATGAGGATAACGGCTCCGCATATCGGACTCGGACTCCTAGGTCGATGCCTCAGGGGGCTGACCTCTCCACTGAAGACGAACAGAGGGAAAACTCTTGGATCTCAAGTGACGAACCTGCCGGTCTAGAATAGCTATCGGCTCCTCCTCATAAGACAAGCTTTGGTCCAATTGGACAGTGCTGAAGTCTAACACGTGAGCTGGATCGCCGTGATACCTCCGAAGCATGGATACATGAAAAACTGGATGCACGGCTGAGAAGCTAGGCGGCAATGCGAGTCTGTAAGCCACCTCCCCCACTCGATCAAGAATCTCAAACGGACCAATGAACCTAGGGCTAAGCTTGCCCTTCCCAAATCTCATCACGCCCTTCATAGGCGACACTCGGAGCAATACCCGCTCACCAACCATGAAAGCTACATCTCGAACCTTACAATCTGCATAGCTCTTTTGCCTAGACTGAGCTGAACGAAGCCTATCCTGAATGATCTTGACCTTGTCCAGGCCTCCTGAACCAAATCTGTACCTATCAATCGAGCCTCTCCCGGCTCAAACCATCCAATCGGAGACCGACACCTCCTACGATACAAAGCCTCATAAGGAGCCATCTGGATGCTCGACTGGTAGCTGTTGTTGTAGGCAAACTCCGCTAAAGGCAAGAACTGATCCCACGAACCTCCAAAGTCAATAACACAGGCTCGAAGCATATCCTCCAAAATCTGAATAGTCCGCTCGGACTGACCATCCGTCTGGGGATGAAATGCTGTGCTCAACTCAACCCGTGTGCCCAACTCTCGCTGAACTGCTCTCCGGAAGCGCGAGGTAAACTGCGTACCCCGGTCCGAAATGATAGATGCCTTCACACCATGAAGGCGAACAATCTCCCAGATATAAATCTCAGCTAATCTCTCGGATGAATAGGAGACTGCCACAGGAATGAAATGCGCTGACTTGGTCAGCCTATCAACAATGACCCAAACTGCATCGAACTTCTTCCGGGTCAACGGAAGTCCAGTGACGAAGTCCATAGTGGTCCTCTCCCACTTCCACTCGGGAAGCTCAATCCTCTGAAATACACCACCAGGCCTCTGATGCTCGTACTTAACCTGCTGACAATTCAAACAACGAGCCACATATGCTACGATATCCTTCTTCATTCTACGCCATCAATAATGTTGCCGCAAATCCTGATACTTCTTCGCGGCGCCCGGATGAATCGAATACCGGGAACTATGGGCCTCCTCTAATATCAACTCTCGAAGTCCATCCACATTGGGCACACAAACCCGTCCCTGCAATCTCAAAACTCCATCCGCATCTAAGGTAACCTGCTTGGCACCTCCTCGCTACACCGTGTCTCTGAGGACACACAAATGGGGATCATCAAACTGCCGATCACGGATACGCTCCAATAATGAAGAACGAGCGACCGTGCAAGCTAATACTCGGCTAGGCTCAGAAATATCCAGCCTCACAAATCGATTGGCCAAAGCCCGAACATCCAAAGCAAGCGGCCCCTGACTGACCGGAATATAAGCAAGACTGCCCATACTAGCTGACTTCCTACTCAAAGCATCGGTCACCACATTGGCCTTCCCCGGATGATATAAAATGGTGACATCATAATCTTTCAATAACTCCAACCACCTCCTCTGCCTCAAATTCAACTCCTTTTGCTTGAACAAGCACTGAAGACTCTTGTGATCAGTGAACACCTCACAGGCCACGCCATACAAATAATACCTCCAAATCTTCAAGGCGTGAACTATGGCTGCCAACTCCAAATCATGCACCGGATAGTTCTTCTCATGAATCTTCAACTGCCTCAAAGCATAGGCAATGACCTTGCCACCCTACATCAACACTGCACCAAGCCCAACACGGGAAACATCACAATAGACTATATAAGGCCTCGATCCTGTGGGCAAAACCAACACCGGTGCCGTAGTCAGAGCTGTCTTGAGCTTCTGAAAGCTCGCCTCACACTCATCCGACCATCTGAACTGGGCACCCTTCTGGGTCAATCTGGTCATCGGGGCTGCAATAGATGAAAATCCCTCCACGAACCGTCTGTAGTAGCCTGCCAACCCTAAGAAACTCCGAATCTCTGTAGCTGATGCTGGTCTAGGCCAGTTCTTGACTGCCTCTATCTTCTTTGGGTCCACCTGAATACCCTCAGCTGATACAACGTGACCCAAAAATGCAATTGAACTCAGCCAGAACTCACACTTGGAGAACTTGGCATATAACTGACTATCCCTCAGAGTCTGAAGAACCACTCTAAGGTGCTACTCGTGCTCCTCCTGGCTGCGGGAGTACACCAATATATCATCAATAAAGACTGTCACGAACATGTCCAAATATGGCCTGAACACTCGGTTCATCAACTCCATAAATGATGTTGGGGCATTGGTCAACCTAAATGACATGACCAAGAACTCATAATGCCATACCGAGTACGGAAAGCTGTCTTAGGGACATCGGATGCCCTAATCCTCAACTGATGGTAGCCAGATCGCAAGTCAATCTAGGAGAATACCCTGGCACCCTAAAGCTGGTCGAACAAATCATCAATCCTCGGCAGTGGATACTTATTCTTAATTGTTACCTTGTTTAATTGCCGGTAATCCATGCACATCCTCATCGATCCGTCCTTCTTCTTGAAAAATAACACTGGCGTGCCCCAAGGCGAAACACTAGGTCTAATGAAACCCTTCTCTAGCAAATCCTGCAACTGGTCCTTTAACTCCTTCAGCTCCGGCGGAGCCATACGATATGGCGGAATAGAAATGGGCTGAGTGCCCGGAGCCAGATCAATGCAGAAATCTATATCCCTGTCGGGTGGCATACCCGGCAGGTCTGAAGGAAAAACATTTGGGAAATCACGAACAACGGGCACAGAATCGATAGAGGGAACCTCAGCACTAGAATCCCGAACATAAGCTAAATAAGCCAAACACCCCTTCTCGACCATAGCCGAGCCTTCACATACGATATGACACTGCGGGTAGAATAACCTGGAGTCCCTCTCCACTCTAGACGAGGCATACCCGGTAAAGCTAAGGTCACAGTCTTGGCATGGCAGTCCAAGATAGCGTGATAGGGTGATAACCAGTCCATCCCCAATATGATATCAAAGTCGACCATATCTAAAAGCAACAGATCTACACGAGTCTCCAGACCCCTAATCACCACAACACAAGAGCGATGGACTCGATCGACCACAATGGAATCACCCACCGGCGTAGACATATAAACAGGAATACCCAATGCATCACTAGGCATGATCAAATACGGGGCAAAATAGGATGACACATACGAATACATAGACCCCGGATTAAACAACACTGAAGCATCTCTATCACAAACCAGAACCGTACCTGTAATGACTGCACTCTGAAGCCTCTGCCTCGGGCCTAGCCTGAAGAGCATAACATCGGGGCTGGGCCCCACCACTCTGATCTACCTCCCTGGGATGGCCTGCTGCTGGCTGGCCTCCACCTCTGGCGGTCTGAGCTCCACCTCTATGACCTCTACCTCCACCTCTAGCACCTCTACCTCCACCTCTAGCTGGCTGCGGAGCATCTGGTGCCTGAATCATAGGACGGGGACCCTGCTACTGCGACTGAGTACCCCTCAATCTCGGGCAAGTCCTCCTGATGTGACCATACTCACCACACTCATAACATCCCTGCAAACACTGTGGCTGAGGAAACTGTGGCTGGCCCTGGCGACCTGAATGACCTCCACGGAAACTCTGAAGTAGCGGTGCGCTGATAGGAGCTGGCGGTGCACTGAATGACTGCTGATCAGAATAGTGTGCCTAAGAACCACGACCACCTGATGTACCGTGAGAAACCTGGAGAGCTGACTGAAAGGGCCTAGGAGGATGGCCTCTACCATATGAATCTCTACCTCCAGACGAGGTACCACTAAATCTGTCGGAATGACGGGCTCTCTTGTCTCCCCCGTGACCACCTCCCTGGGACAAAACCATCTCAACTCTGTGGGCCACATTGGCCGCCTCCTGAAAGCTGATCTCACTACCAGTCTCCCTAGCCATCTGGAGACGAATCGGCTGAATCAAACCATCAATAAACCTCCTCACCCTCTCCCTCTCGGTGGGAAGTATAACAAGGCGAGCTAGATCAATAAACCGGGTCTCATGCTGAGTGACCATCATAGAACCCTGCTGGAGGCGCTCAAACTGCCTCCGATAAGCATCTCTTTGAGTAACGGGGAGAAACTTCTCCAGAAACAACTCTGAAAACTGATCCCAAGTCAAAGACGGCGACCCTGCTGGTCTGGCTAAACAGAAATCCCTCCACCAAGTCTTGGCGGATCCAGATAGGCGAAATACAGCAAAATCAACTCCATTGGACTCAACAATGCCCATGTTCCGAAGAACCTCGTGGCAGCTGTATAAGAAATCCTGGGGGTCCTCAGAAGAAGCACCGCTGAATATAGTAGTGAAGAGCTTGGTGAACCTATCCAGCCTCCACAAGGCATCTACGGACATAGCCGCTCCATCATCGGTCTGAGCAACTACCCCCGGCTGAACTGCTATAGCTGGCTGAACCACTGGAATCTGACCCTGGGGAGCTACCTGCTCCGGAGTACGTGTAGCAGGAGTCTGAGCTCCTCCTCCAGCCTGAGAAGTGACTGGTGCTACAGGAAGCAATCCTGCTCGGGTGACACTCTCCATGAGGCCCACCAACCAGACCAAGGCATCCTGAAGAACTGGGGTAGCAATAAACCCCTCTGGGACCTGAGCTGGGCCCACCGAAACTGCTGCGGCTGGGGCCGGAACCTCATCCTCAAAGTCAACCCGAGGCTCCCATGCTGGTGCTATTGCTCGGGGCTGAGCTCTGCCCCTACCTCGGCCTCTAGCACGGCCTCGTCCCCTGCCCATAGCGGGAGCTGCCTGGGGCTCGGACTGCTGATCGGAAGATGAAGAAGCACGTGTTCTCGCCATCTGCGAAAGAATAGAGTAGAATTTCAATTAGCATTGAGAAACCAATTCGCATGACAAAAAAGAACAAATGTGAGTTTTTCCGAACTCTGTAGCCTCTGGGGGATAGATGCAAACGTCTCCGTACTGATCCCTCAGACTCTACTAAGTTTATCCGTGAGTTGTGAGACATATGTAACCTAGAGCTCTGATACCAACTTGTCACGACCCAGATTTCCCACCCTCGGGAGTCGTGATGGCGCCTACTCGTAGAAGCTAGGCAAGCCAAATTTTAATTACTTTCCGTTTACAACGTAATCCCTTTTTAACAATTCATGGCAACAATATAAAACAATGAAATTAAATAGTAGCGGAAGTCTTAATTATAGAAATTGAGTCAACATGCGGAGTAGTCAAAATAATCCTCTACCCAAGACTGGTGTCACAATACTCACGAACTGCTAAGAAATACTAAACACAACGTCTGAAAGAAAACATAAGCTGTTTTTCTCGAATACAATGAGGCAACAGGCTAAAAAGAGAGAATAAGGGAGACGCCGGGCTTGCGGACGCCTGCAAGGCTACCTCGGGTCTCACCGGACTGAAGGCCTGCTCTCGTACTAATGCTGCTGCTGCTACTCAAAACCTGGACCTGTGCAAATAGCACAGAGTGTAGCATCAGCACAACCGACCCCATGTGCTGGTAAGTGTCTAGCCTAACCCCGGCGAAGTAGTGACGAGGCTAGACTGGACTACCACATAAACCTATATATATATATATACACACAGCGGAATCGAAAATACAAAACAAGTAAACAATATGGGGGGGAAGCATGCTGTGGGGAGATAACAGTACTAATGGTAAATTCAGAATAACAATCTAAGGGCAGCTTGGAATTTACAGTGGACAAGAAACCAATACCCAAAATATACACACTAGTATCAACGATTGTTGCGGCGCGCAACCCGAGCCCAATATTTAACAACACTGTTGCGGCATGCAACCCGATCCATAAATATCATTGTTGCGGCGTGCAACCTGATCCCAATATATAACAACATTGTTGCGGCGTGCAACCCGATCCATATATATATCATTCAATGCACGGCATCACCCTTCGTGCTTTAACACTCTTCCTCACCCATTCAACAATCACAAACAAGGGCAAGGGAAAATAATACAACAAGAAGAGAAGTCCCGGTAAGGGCACACATCAACAATTTAAAGACCCGACAAGGGTACAACATCAATAACTAACAACATCCCGGCAAGGGAATAAATCATTAACTCTTTTCTTTCTTTCACTTTCATCTCATAGTTCACATTATCACTTGAGCCAGTGCTCCAAAGATTTACTTATCTCATAAACCCTCACAATTTGTATTTCGACCCGAGCCAATGCTCCACGAAGTTTCAAGATCACAATTTCTTTCACAAGGTCTTTACAACATATAGAAGTCATCAATTAAGCATGGAAGGCATATCAACAACCAAACTATTCGCAAAGTAAGGACTCACGGTCATGCTAGACACCAATGTATAGATACTCGTCACCATGCCTATACATCGTACTCGACAATTAGCAAGCATCAAATAAGACTCAACCCTTATTCCCTCAAGCTAGGGTTAAACCAAACACTTACCTCGATGCCTTGAATTCCACTCAAACCTCAACTATCGCTTTACCCCGTGATTCCACCTCCAATCCGCTCGAATCTAGTCACAAATTACTCAACTACTTTAATAAACGCTAAATGAATCAATTTGAATGCATAAAAATAATTTTCCCAAGTTTTCCCAAAAATTCCAAAATCTCCCCCGGGCCCACGTGGTTAAAACCCGAGGTTCGAACCAAAACCGGGTTACTCATTTCCCCACGAACTCAAATACGCAATTTGATTTAAAATCGGACCTCAAATTGAGGTCCAAATCCCCAATTTATAGAAAACCTAGGTTCTACCCAAAACCCCCAATTTCACCCATGAAAACCATTAATTTTAAGTTGAAAACATGTTAAATGATGTTAAAGATTGAAAGAAATGAGTGAAAACCAACTTACAAATGATTTGGAAGAAGTTTTGTTCTTGGAAAATCGCACAAAGAGTTGTATTTTGAAAGTGGGGTGAAAACTGACTTAAAATTCGACTAAGTATGAAATATGCTGGGTTGTAGTTATCGCAATTGCGAACAGGGGTTTGCGAACCCCGACCAAATTATGGGAATTGTGAACTCTAGTTCGCATTTGCGAACTCAGGCCTATCAGGGGACCTTCGCATTTGCGAAAAAGGTCTCGCATTTGCGAACCCTGGACTTCGCATTTGCGGAGAATGATTTTGCATTTGCGATCATTGTCAGGCCTAGGCTGGTTTCGCATTTACGAACTAGCCTTCGCATTTGTGTGAGCTGGACCTTCGCATTTGCGAATACTGGCTTCGCAACTGTGAAACCTGCAGATCAGAGATACCAGATTTTCAAAAAATGCAAAAATGAAATCCGACACATATCCAAAACTCACCGAGACCTCGGGGCTCCAAACCAAATATGCACACCACCTCAATAACATCCTACGGACATACTCGTGCGATCAATTCGCCAAAATAACATCAAAAACAACGAATCAAACCTCAAAATCACAAATTTTTCCTCAAACCTCATAAACTTTCAAATTTAGAGTTTTAAGTCCGAAACACGCCAAACGACGTCCGATTTCAACCAAACTTTACAGAAAGCGCTTAAACCATATATAAGACTTGTACCGGGCGCCGGAACCAAAATACGGACCCGATACCACAGTCTTTTAATCAAATTTCATTTTCATTTTCCTTAATCATTTCCAGAAAACAATTTCACACAAAAACTCATTTCTCGGGCTTGGGACCTAGGAATTCGATTCCGGGCATACGCCCAAGTCCCATATATTCCTACAGACCCTCCGGGACCGTCAAATCACGGGTCCGGGTCCGTTTACCCAAAATGTTGACCGAAGTCAAATTTATTCAAATTAATAACAAAATTTAGCATTTTTCTCACAGCATTTATATTTCAGCTTTCCGACAACGCCCCCGGACTGTGCACGCAAATCGAGGCAACCCTAAATGAGGTTTTCAAGGCCTCAGAAGCACGGAATGAGTAAGAAAATAGGTGATGACCCTTTGGGTCGTCACAACTGATTTTGTGATGTTTCTTTCTCCAGCATGTATGTTTACTTTATTATATATGTAAGTGAACTTTAATTTGGTTTTGTAAACTCTTTTTTGTTATTTAGATAAACATAGACGTGTACCCTATGTATTAAATTTATTTTAAAAGAATTACGTTTTTCAAATCTAGATACAGTGTTTCAAAAAACTATACTTATAGGATTTTAAATGTGAAAGAGTTTTATAGTTATATGGAGTAGTTCTTTTTTGGTAGAGGCGAAGTAGTATTTAAATAATTATAAAAAATAACGAAAGTTCCTAACATGATAGCATATGATCATTAACCGAATTAAGTATGAAAACATGATAAAAAAAAGATAAATTTTATTTTTAATTTAAATTCGAATTCTAGAAATTTATCTATAAATTCAAAATACTTTTTTTTAATATATATATATATATATATATATATATATATATATATAAAATTTGTATTTAACTAAAATAGTCAAATATAGAATAAAGTTACCATATACTATTGACATTTATTAGCTTGCCACTTGGCTTAACCGTAATGTCAATTATATATGGTAACTTTCTTGCTTTAATATATATATATAGATTGCCAATTCATGTATTCTTTCACAGTTTATTTCGTATATAATACATAGATTCACCAATAAGTTATGCCAATATTAGTAATGCAGAGTTCAATGCCAAAAAACAAAAGCTACATTAGTGGTGTTATGCTGAAAACTAAATGATGTATTAGATATGCAGAGATTTCATTAGTCTGCGTAGGTAAATATGGAAAACAAAGTGTTGGACACGAAATTTATGCTAGGATTGTTTTTCCTTATGCTCGCAGCTAAATGACCCCAAATAGTAGGATGCCATGGATATGTTCCAACAGAAAAGAAAAATAAAGATTCTAAGAGTTTCTTGTTGATATACATTAATCAACTGCCTAAAAGCATTAATTGTGCTTTGATAGTGTAGCTTTACATCTTTTTGTGTTTGCAGGATTGTAAGAGAACATTTCCAACGACATTGTGTATGAGGGGTGTGATGACCCAAACGGTCATCACTTGTTTTAAATTAAATTCTATGACTCCGAGGCCTTGGAAACCTCATTTAGAGTCACCTCGATTTGCGTGTGCAATCCGGGCGCGTAGCCGAAAAACTTAAATATGAAAATCTGTGAAAAATGATAAAATTTAGTTATAAAAAGAGTTATTTTGACTTCGGTCAACGTTTTGGGTAAACGGACCCGGACCCATAATTTGACGGTCTCAGAGGGTCCGTAGGAAAATACGGGACTTGGGCGCATGCCCGGAATCGAATTCCGAGGTCCCAAGCCCGAGAAATGAATTTTTGAAAGAAATTGTTTTCTGAAATTATTTAAGGAAATTGGAAATGAAATTTGATTAGAACATGTTAGTATCGGGCCTGTATTTTGGTTTCGGCACCCGGTACAGGTCTTATACATGATTTAAGATGTTTCTGTGAAATTTGATGAAAAAAGGATATCATTTGACGTGATTCGGACCTAAATTGGAAGATTTGATGCTTTAAGAAGTTTGAAAGAATTCATGGATTTTGAGGTTTAATCCGATGTTTATGATGTTATCTTGGCAATTTGATCGCACGAATAAGTCCGTAGGATGTTTTTGAGGTTGTGTATATTTGATTTGGAGCCCCGATGGCTCGGGTGAGTATTGGATAGGCCACGGGTGCATTCTGGACTTTGAAAAATAGCTGGTGCATTTCTGATCTGCAGGCTTCGCATTTGCAAAGCCAGTCTCGCAAATGCGAGAAGTGGACTGTGCAGGCCTGATCGCAAATGCGACCAATCGGTTCGCAAATGCGAAGGAGGGCCAGCCGCAAATGCGACGTTTTTGATCGCAATTGCGAAAGTCCGGGATTTTCAAAGGGTTCGCAAATGCGAACCCTGTTTTGCATTTCCCACATCTGCAGAGGTCGGGGTTCGCAATGTTCGCATTTCCCATAACTGAGACCTGTATTTTTTATACTTAGCCGATTTTAAACCATTTTTCACATCTTTTCAAAACACAAACTCCTTTTGACGATTTTCCAAGAACAACTCTTCTTTCAAATCGATTGTAAGTTAGTTTTTACTCATTTCCTTCAATCATTAACATCTTTTAACATGATTTCAACCTAAAATCAAAGATTTTCATGGGGGGAAATTGGGTGTTTTGGGTAGAACATAGGTTTTTCAAAAATTGGGGATTTGGACCTCAATTGGAGGTCCGATTTCAAAACAAATTATATATTTGAGTTCGTGGGGGAATGGGTAATCGGGTTTTGGTTCGAACCTCGAATTTTGACCACGTGGGCCCGGGGGCGATTTTGACTTTTTGGGTAAAACTTTGGAAAACTCATTTTCATGCATTGGGGTTATTGATGTAATTAAGTAATTTGTGGTTAGATATGAGCGAATTGGTGGTAGAATCAAGGGGTAAAGCTATAATTGACACTTGAGTTGTGTTCAAGGCATCGAGGTAAGTTTAACGTCTAACCCTAGCTTGAGGGATTAGGAGTTGAGTCGTACTTGCTATTTGCTTCTTGTTGAGTACGACGTATAGGCATGGTGACGAGTATCTATACGTTGGTGTCGAGCATGACCGTGAGTCTTAAATTGATAGTTGTTGTGTTTTTAGATGACACTTCAGATGCTTTAATTGATGACTCTTGATATTGAGTAAAGATTTAGTTTATCCTCGTGGACTTTATTTATACTGGAGTATTGGTATTAATTGAGCTGAGCAGGAGTTGAGCTAGAATTGGTTATAGCTGATTCCCCCTTGCCGGGATGGTTGTTTGATATTGTTGTTCCCTTGCCGGGAAATTGTTATGTTGCTTTTGTTCCCTTGCCGGGAGTTTATTGTGACTTTGTGTTGGCTTGAGATGGGAGCGGGTGGTACGCCTACCACGAATTATGATGAAATGGGAGCGGGTGGTACGCCTACCACGAGTTACGATGAAATGGGAGCGGGTGGTACGCCTACCACGAGATTTACGAAATGGGAGCGGGTGGTACGCCTACCACAAGATTGATGAAATGGGATCGGGTTGCATGCCTGCAACGAGATGTGAACTGAAAGTGAAATATGCCTTTATTTTCCTTATCCGTGCTAGAGTTAAATTGCTGGTTTCCTTATTATTCTCTTGAGGTTATGTATTATCTGCTATCCCCGAAGCATTATCCCCTCCCCAGCTTTATCTTGTTTATTTCTGTCTATCTTTCCATTGTATATATATAACTGCACAGGTTTATCTGGAGTCTGGTCCTAGCCTCGTCACTACCTCCCCGGGGTTAGGCCAGGCACTTACCAGCACATGGGGTCGGTTGTGCTGATACTACACTCTGCACTGTGTGCAGATCCCGGACCAGCGTTTGATCGTCAGCGGTAGATCGGGAGCCATCCTTCAGTCCACCGAGACTCCGAGGTGGCCCTGCTGGCGTCCGCAGGCCCGGCGTCTCTTCTATCAGTTTTATGTTCTGTTGTCATTTGTACTCGAGACAGACTATGTTCTTTTCTTTCAAAAACTTATTTGTAGTAATCCTAGACAGTCCCTGGGTGTTGTGACACCGGGTTCTGGTTAGAGGCATGTGTTGGTCTTCAGGATGATTCGGTTTTATATTTATCTAAGACTTCCGCTAAATTTCATATTCCGCTGTTATTTAATTGTTTATTTCCTATTTATTTAATTGGTTAAAAAGGAATTAGAAACAAAAGAGTTTAAAGATTTTAAGTCTGTGGCTTGCCTAGCTTCTACGAGTAGGCGTCATCACGACTCCCGAGGGTGGGAAATCCTGGTCGTGACAAGTTGGTATCAGAGCTCTAGGTTACATAGGTCTCACAATTCACGGACAAGCTTAGTAGAGTCTGAGGGATCGGTACGGAGACGTCTGTATTTATCCCCAGAGGTTACAGAGTTAGGAAAACTTCACATTTGTTCTTTCTTGTCCTGCGGTTTTGTTCCTCAATGCTAATTGAATTTCTACTTTGTTCTTTCGTAGATGGCGAGAACACGCGCTTCCTCATCTACCGATCAGCAGTTCGAGCCCCCAGCAGCTCCCACGAGGAGCAGAGGGCGAGGCCGAGGCCGTGCTAGAGGCCGAGGTAGGGCAGAGCTCAGCCCAGGCAGCAGCACCCGTAGCGGAGCCTCAGGTTGATTTTGATGATGAGGTTCCATCCCCAGCAGTTCCGGTGGGCCCAGCTCAGGTCCCCGAGGGGTTTATTGCCACCCTAGTTCTCAGGATGCTCTGGTCCGTCTAGTGGGCCTTATGGAGAGTGTCACCAGGGCAGGTTTACTTCCTGCAGCACCAAGCATCTCTCAGGCTGGAGGAGGAGCCCAGACTCCTGCTACTCGCACTCCGGAGCAGGTAGCTCCTCAGATTCAGACTCCAGCGGCCCAGCTAGTTGGAGCGGTTCAGCCGGGTGTGGTAGCTCAGACAGGCAAAGGTGCAGCCATGTCCACCGATGCTTTGTGGAGATTGGACAGGTTCACCAAGCTCTTCACTACTACCTTGAGCGGTGCATCTACTGAGGATCCCCAGGATTATCTGGACAGTTGTCACGAGGTTCTTCGGAACATGGGGATTGTTGAGATCAATGGGGTTGATTTTGCTACATTTCACTTGTGTGGGTCCGCCAAGACTTGGTGGAGGGATTATTGCTTAGCTAGACCAGCAGGATCACCAGCCTTGACCTGGGAACAGTTCACACAGCTATTTCTGGAGAAGTTTCTCCCCATTACACAGCGAGAGGCCTATCGGAGGCAGTTCGAGCGTCTTCAGCAGGGATCCATGACTATCACCCAGTACGAGACCAGATTCATAGATTTTGCTCGCCATGCCCTTGTTATACTTCCCACTGAGAGGAGAGAGTGAGAAGGTTTATTGATGGACTCATTCAGCCGATTCGTCTCCAGATCGCTAGAGAGACTGGGAGTGAGATATCCTTCCAGGAGGCGGCCAATGTGGCCCGGAGGATTGAGATGGTATTATCACAGGGGGGTGGTCATGGGGCAGACAAGAGGCCCCGTCATTCAGGCAGATTCGGTGGTACCTTGTCTGGAGGTAGAGATTCATATGGTAGAGGCCATCCTCCTAGGCCCTTTTAGTCAGCTCTTCAAGTTTCTCACGGTGCTTCAGGTAGCCGTGGTCCTCAGATGCAGTATTTTGATTAGCAGTCCTTCAGTGCACCACCAGCACCTATCAGTGCACCATCGCTTCAGAGTTTCCAGGGTCGTCAGCCCCAGCAGCCAAGGGCTTGTTTTACTTGTGGCGACACGAGGCACATTGCTAGGTATTGCCCTCGCGCACCAGGTGGCTCTCACCATCAGAGTTCCCGTGCCATGGTTCAGGCACCAGCAGTTTCACAGCCCGCCCAGACAGCTAGGGATGGGGGTAGAGGTGCTAGAGGTGGAGGTAGAGGTGCTAGAGGTGGAGCTCAGGCTGCTAGAGGTGGAGGCCAGCCAGCAGCAGACCGACCTAGAGATGTGGTTCAGGGTGGTGGGGCCCAGCTCCGATGTTATGCTCTTCAGGCCAGGCCCGAGGCTGAGGCTTCAGATGCAGTTATTATAGGTACGGTTCTGGTTTGTGATAGAGATGCTTCAGTGTTATTTGATCCAGGGTCTATGTATTCGTATGTGTCATCTTATTTTGCACCGTACCTGGTCATGCCTAGTGATTCATTGAGGGTTCCTATTTATGTGTCTACATCGGTGGGTGATTCTATTGTGGTCGATCGAGTCCATCGTTCTTGTATTGTGGTGATTGGGGGTCTTGAGACTCGTGTAGATTTGTTGCTTTTAGACATGGTTAACTTTGATATTATATTGGGGATGGACTGGTTATCACCTTACCACGCTATCTTGGACTGTCATGCCAAGACTGTGACCTTAGCTTTACCGGGTATGCCTCGTTTAGAGTGGAGAGGTACTCCAGGTCATTATACCCGTAGTGTTATCTCGTATGTGAAGGCTCGACGTATGGTCGAGAAGGGGTGTTTGGCCTATTTGGCTTATGTTTGCGATTCTAGTGTTGATGTCCCTTCTATTGATTCTGTGCCCGTTGTTCGGGAGTTTCCTGAGGTTTTTCCCTTCAGACCTGTCGGGTATGCCACCCGATAGGGATATTGACTTTTGCATTGATTTGGCTCCGGGCACTTAGCCCATTTCTGTCCTGCCGTATCGTATGGCCTTGCCTGAGTTGAAAGAGTTAAAGGAACAGTTGCAAGATTTGCTTGAGAAGGGTTTCATTAGACCTAGTGTTTCGCCTTGGGGTGCGCCGGTGTGTTGTCAAGAAGAAGGATGGTCAATGAGAATGTGTATTGATTACCGGCAATTGAACAAGGTAACAATCAAGAATAAGTATCCGCTGTCGAGGATTGATGATTTGTTCGATCAGCTTCAGGGTGCCAAGGTATTTTCCAAGATTGACTTGAGATCTGGCTACCATCAATTGAGGATTAGGGCATCCGATGTCCCTAAGACAGCTTTCTGCACTCGGTACGGGCATTATGAGTTCTTGGTTATGTCATTTGGGTTGACAAATGCCCCAGCAGCTTTTATAGATTTGATGAACCGAGTGTTCAGGCCTTATTTGGATTCGTTCGTGATAGTCTTCATTGATGATATATTGATATATTCCCGTAGCCAGGAGGAGCACGAGCAACACCTTAGAGTGGTTCTTCAGAATTTGAGGGATAGTCAGTTATATGCAAAGTTCTCAAAGTGTGAGTTCTGGTTGAGTTTAGTTGCATTTCTGGGTCACGTGGTGTCAGTAGAGGGTATTCAGGTTGATCCGAAGAAGATTGAGGCAGTCAAGAACTGGCCTAGACCAGCATCAGCTACAGAGATTCGGAGTTTCTTGGGATTGGCAGGCAACTATCGTCGGTTCGTGGAGGGGTTTTCATCTATTGCAGCCCCGATAACCAGATTAACCCAGAAGGGTGCCCAGTTCAGGTGGTCAGATGAGTGTGAGGCAAGCTTTCAGAAGCTCAAGACAGCTCTAACTACGGCACCGGTGTTGGTTTTGCCCACAGGTTCAGGGCCTTATACAGTTTATTATGATGCATCTCGCGTTGGACTTGGAGTAGTGTTGATGCAGGATGGCAAGGTCATTGCCTATGCTTCGCGGCAGTTGAAGATTCACGAGAAGAACTATCCGGTTCATGATTTGGAGTTGGCAGCCATAGTTCACGCATTGAAGATTTGGAGGCATTATCTGTATGGCGTGGCATGCGAGGTGTTCACGGGTCACAAGAGTCTTCAATATTTGTTCAAGCAAAAGGAGTTGAATTTGAGGCAGAGAGGGTGGTTGGAGTGTTGAAAAATTATGATATAATATCATCCGGGAAGGGCCAATGTGGTGGCCGATGCTTTGAGTAGAAAGTCAGCCAGTATGGGCAGTCTTGCTTATATTCCGGTCGGTGAGAGACCGCTTGCTTTGGATGTTCAGGCTTTAGCCAATCAGTTCGTGAGACTGGATGTTTCTGAGCCCAGTCGTGTGTTAGCTTGCACGGTTGCTCGTTCTTCATTATTAGAGCGTATCCGTGATCGGCAGTATGATGATCCCTATTTGTGTGTCCTTAGAGACACGGTGCAGCGCGGAGGTGCCAGACAGGTTACCTTAGATGATGATGGAGTTCTGAGATTGCAGGGTCGAGTTTGTGTGCCCAACGTGGATGGGCTCCGAGAGTTGATTTTAGAAGAGGCCCATAGTTCCCGGTACTCTATTCATCCGAGCGTCGTGAAGATGTATCAGGATTTGCGGCAGCATTACTGGTGGCGTAGAATGAAGAAGGATATTGTTGCATATGTGGCTCGGTGTTTGAATTGTCAGCAGGTTAAGTACGAGCATCAGAAGCCTGGTGGTTTATTTCAGAGGACTGAGCTTCCCGAGTGGAAGTGGGAGCAGATTACTATGGACTTTGTTACTGGGCTTTCGTAGACTCGGAAGAAGTTCGACGCAGTATGGGTCATTGTTGATAGGCTGACCAAGTCAGCACATTTCCTTCCTATGGCAGTCTCCTATTCTTCTGAGAGGTTGGCTGAGATCTATATTCGGGAGATTGTTCGCCTTCATGGTGAGCCCGTATCTATCATTTCTGACCGGGGTACGCAGTTTACCTCGCATCTCTGGAGAGCAATTCAGCGAGAGTTGGGCACACGGGTTGAGTTGAGCACAACATTTCATCCCCAACGGACGGGCAACCTGAGCGGACTATCTAGATTTTGGAGGATATGCTTCGAGCTTGTGTTATTGACTTTGGAGGCTCGTGGGATCAGTTTTTGCCTTTAGCGGATTTTCCTACAACAACAGCTACCAGTCGAGTATCTAGATGGCTCCTTATGAGGCTTTATATGGTAGGCGGTGTCGGTCTCCAGTTGGATGATTTGAGCCGGGAGAGGCTCGGTTGTTGGGTACGGATCTGGTTCAGGAGGCCTTGGACAAGGTCAGGATTATTCAGGATAGGCTTCGTACAGCTCAGTCCAGGCAGAAGAGTTATGCAGACCGCAAGGTTCGAGATGTGGCTTTTATGGTCGGTGAGCGGGTATTGCTCCGAGTGTCGCCTATGAAGGGCGTGATGAGATTTGGGAAAAAGGGCAAGCTTAGCCCTAGATTCATTGGTCCATTTGAGATTCTTGATAGAGTGGGAGAGGTGGCTTATAGACTTGCATTGCCGCCGAGCTTATCAGCCGTGCATCCAATGTTTCACGTGTCCATGCTTCGGAAATATCACGGCGATCCATCCCACGTGTTATATTTCAGCACTATCCAGTTGGACAAGGACTTGTCTTATGAGCAGGAGCCGGTAGCTATTCTAGACCAGCAGATTCGTCAGTTGAGATCGAAGAGTTTTCCTTCTGTTCTTGTTCAGTGGAGAGGTCAGCCTCCTGAGGCATCGACCTGGTAGTCCGAGTCTGATATGCGAAGCCGTTATCCCCATCTTTTTTCCGACTCAGGTACTTCCTTCTTTTGTCCGTTCGAGGACGAACAGTTGTTTTAGAGGTGGAGAATGTGATGACCCAAACGGTCATCACTTGTTTTAAATTAAATTCTATGACTTCGAGGCCTTGGAAACTTCATTTAGAGTCACCTCGATTTGCGTGCGTAGTCCGGGTGCGTAGCCGGAAAACTTAAATATGAAAATCTGTGAAAATGGTAAAATTTGGTTATAAAATGAGTTATTTTGACATCGGTCAACGTTTTGGGTAAACAGACCCGGACCCGTGATTTGACCGTCCAGAGGGCCCGTAGGAAAATATGGGACTTGGGCGCATGCCCAGAATCGAATTCCGAGGTCCCAAGCCCGAGAAATGAATTTTGGAAAGAAATTGTTTTCTGAAATTGTTTAAGGAAATTGAAAATGAAATTTGATTAGAACATGTTAGTATCAGGCCCGTATTTTGGTTCCGGCGTCCGGTACAGGTCTTATATATGATTTAAGATGTTTCTGTGAAATTTGATGAAAAACGGATATCATTTGACGTGATTCAGACTTAAATTGGAAAATTTGATGTTTTAAGAAGTTTGAAAGAATTCATGGATTTTGAAGTTTAATCCGATGTTTATGATGTTATCTTGGCGATTTGATCGCACGAATAAGTTTGTAGGATGTTTTTGAGGTTGTGTGTATATTTGGTTTGGAGCCCCGAGGGCTCAGGTGAGTTTTGGATAGGCCACGGGTGCATTTTGGACTTTGAAAAATAGCTGGTGCATTTCTGATCTGCAAGCTTCGCATTTGCGAAGCCAATCTCGCAAATGCGAGCTCGCAAATGCAAGCCATGCATCGCAAATGCGAGAAGTGGACTGTGCAGGCCTGATCGCAAATGCGACCAATTGGTTCGCAAATGCGAAGGAGGGTCAGTCGCAAATGCGGCGTTTTTTATCGCAATTGCGGAAGTCCGGGATTTTCAAAGGGTTCGCAAATGCGAACCCTGTTTCGCATTTCCCACATCTGCAGAGGTCGGGGTTCGCAATTGCGAACCCCTGTTCGCATTTCCCATAACTGAGACCTGTATTTTTTTATACTTAGCCGATTTTAAACCATTTTTCACATCTTTTCAAAACACAAACTCCTTTGGGCGATTTTCCAAGAACAACTCTTCTTCCAAATCAATTGTAAGTTAGTTTTTACTCATTTCCTTCAATCATTAACATCTTTTAAAAAAATTGGGGTCAACTCAAAATCAATGATTTTCATGGGGAGATTGGGTGTTTTTGTGTAGTAACCTAGGTTTTTCAAAAATTGGGGATTTGAACCTCGTTATGAGGTCCGATTTCAAAATAAATTATATATTTGGGTTCGTGGGGGAATGGGTAATCGGGTTTTGGTTCGAACCTCGGGTTTTGACCACGTGGGCCCGGGGGCGATTTTTGACTTTTTGGGTAAAACTTTGAAAAACTCATTTTCATGCATTCGAATTGATTCATTTAGCGTTTATTGATGTAATT
>NW_017674994.1:0-6557 GCF_001879085.1 Nicotiana attenuata
GTGGAAGTATAATTGGAAATTGAATCTTATAGAGCATTGGCTCAAATTGTGAACCAAGTTGTGAAGTAAATGTGAAAATGAGAGAAGGATTATGGTATTGATCCCTTGCCGGGACGTTGTTGCTTTTTAAATGTTGTTCCCTTGCCGGGAGGTTGTTGTTTTAATATTGTTCCCTTGCCGGGATTTTATTATGATTCATTTATTCCTTGCCCTTATTGTTTGTGTTTGTTCTTTGGGTGAGGAAGAGTGTAAAGCACGAAGGGTGATGCCGTGCATTGTTTTGGTGAGAGAGTGTTAAAGCACGAAGGGTGATGTCGTGCATTATTTTGTGAGGAAGAGTGTAAAGCACGAAGGGTGATGCCGTGCCGCACGATGTACCATTCCGTGCCGATTATATTGATTTTATGGTGAGAATGAGAGTAAAAGCACGAAGGGTGATGCAGTGCAGTTTATATTGATTTTTATGGTGAGGATGAGAGTAAAAGCAGGAAGGGTGATGCCGTGCAGTTTATATTGATTTTTATGGTGAGGATGAGAGTAAAAGCACGAAGGGTGATGCCGTGCACTTGTTTGATTTCTGATTCTTGTTGATAATTGAATTGTGGTGTTCCATATATTTAACTGCTGTCCTCCTGTTGCCATTTGGTATTTCCCCACAGCATGCTTCCCCCTCCCATCCTTGACTGTATATATCTGCTTCTATTTTTCGCTGTACATTATTTATCTGCACAGGTTTATTTGGTAGTCTGGTCCTAGCCTCGTCTACTTCGCCGAGGTTAGGATAGGCACTTACCAGCACGTGGGGTCGATTGTGCTGATACACTCTGCACTCTTTTGTGCAGATCCCAGTGCTGCAGATTTCAGACCGCAGTGAGACTTTCCGTCCCTTGTTCATCAGGCGACCCGAGGTAGTTCTGCAGGTGTCCGCAGGCCTTGGCGTCTCCCTCTATCTATTTTCCTGTTTCTTTTATGTAATCCCAGAGACAGTATTTTGTTATTTCTTTCAGACCCTTATTTGTAGTACTCTTAGACAGTCTGTGAAGTGCGACACCAATCTTGGGTAGATTTGTTATGGAATGGTACTAGCGGTATTATTAAATTTGAGATTAAATCTTCTGCTAGTTAAATTTTGTTGATTATTAACACTTGGTTTATAACTGTTAACGAATTTAAAAATTGGAAACAAGGCAAAGAATTCAGTTGATTGGCTTGCCTAGCTTTCACTAGTAGGCGCCATCATGACTCCCGAGGGTGAAAAATCCGGGTCGTGACATGTGTCATTAACTTCATGACTACTGTGTAAATATTAAGAACAAAGTGTCCTGTATTTGCAACTTGCATTGATAAAGTTTAGGACACGATGTCATTAACTTTATGACTACTGTGTAAATATTAAGGACATAGTGTCCTGTATTTGCAACTTGTATTGATAAAGTTTAGGACATCGTGTCCTTAACTTCATGACTGTTGTATAAATGTTAAGGACAATGTGTCCTGTATATGCAACTTGTATTAATAAAGTTTAGGACACGATGTCCTTAACTTTATGACTGTTGTGTAAATATTAAGGACATAGTGTCCTGTATTTGCAACTTGTATTGATAAAGTTTAGGATATTATGTCCTTAACTTCATGACTGCTGTGTAAATATTAAGAACAAAGTGTCCTGTATTTGCAACTTGCATTGATAAAGTTTAGGACACGATGTCCTTAACTTTATGACTACTGTGTAAATATTAAGGACATAGTGTCCTGTATTTGCAGCTTGTATTGATAAAGTTTAGGACATCGTGTCCTTAACTTCATGACTGCTATGTAAATATTAAGGACAAAGTATCCTGTATATGCAACTTGTATTGATAAAGTTTAGGACACGATGTCTTTAACTTTATGACTAATGTGTAAATATTAAGGACATAGTGCCCTGTATTTGCAACTTGTAATGATAAAGGACATCGTGTCCCTAACTTCAGGACTGTTGTGTAAATATTAAGGACAAAGTGTCCTGTATTTTCCACTTGTATTGATAAAGTTTAGGACATCGTGTCCTATACTTCATGACTGAGGTGTAAATATTAAGGACAAAGTGACTGTATGATTTTTTATACTTCAGTACACACAAGAGGGGGGTGATTTGTGTGGTGTCCAATTTTTCGCTTAAGTTGTTTATGGAAGGACCTGGTTCTTCTATGTGTTCCAACTACTACTGTTGCGGAATAATAAGTACAGAAATTAAAGAACACAAAGATTTTACGTGGAAAACACCTGGCTCAAAAGGTAAAAAAACCACGACCTACTTTCCAGTAGGATTTTCCCAAACTCTCCACCAAAATTACTAAGCCAAAAACTGCATTTACAACAACTCTTTTGTAAACCTAGGATTAACTCTAATCCCGTTGTAGCACACAGCCTTAACTGTTGCGACAACTTCAAGTTAACTCTACTTGAATACTCTGATTACCTAATACTTGGAACTGGTTCTTCTATCTGGTTCAAGTATCTTCAGGTTTGCACGCTTGAATCACACACAAATTGCTTGCAAAATTGCCTTGCTATTTTGCTCTCAATTCACGTTTAACTTCTGTTTATGTGCGTTACTTGTAAAAGAGAACAACACTGATATTTACGGAGTTAGTAAATAGAGATTGACTAAAATTCTGATGCTACTCTTCCTTGGTAGAAGAGTTCTAGTTGATCTCAACCTCTAATTCTATCCTTTTCTTAAGCCGTGTTCTCTTTGAGTAAGGAGTCTTTCTCCTTATCCAATATGAAACCTTTTCAATCAAGATCAGGAGATATCACTTCTGATAAGTTAGATTTATCTCCTTCACGTGCATCTCACATGCTTGAGTTGACCATATCTGTGCTTCACTAGGATGGACCTGGTCCATGTCTGAGTTCCTTTATCAATCTTCAAATCTCTCCTGTACTTGGGCCAACAAATTCCCCCTTTTTGATGATGACAAACTCTGTGCTTTTCACTCACTTAGGCCCTGTCAAAACTCAGCTTATTCATCAATGCAAAGATAGAAATTTTTCACTTACCATCAAGAACTAGGTTCAGTAGGTTATAAACATCACTTATTCAGAATATAAAGCACAATATCTCTTCCCCCTTTTGGCATCATCGAAAAGTTGCATAAACAACGTGTGATTCCCAGAATTTTAAAAATTACTCATGGCCACTAGGGCAACTGCAAGTGCAATCATGGATTAATCATCAGTAATCAACCAAACATATTCAAACTATCAAGGAAAGATAAACAGTCAACAAGAGCAAAAACAGCAAACTTCATTGATAGAGAATATGATTCTGCCACAATCCACAAAAAGAAACAAAAATAGTCAAAACATGAGTAAAATAAGAAAAATCCCTAATCTGGGTCACTGAGAGGTCGAGACAAGGTTCACGAAATAAAGGCTAAAGAAATTAAGGCTTGGAAGAACTAGAGGGTTGGGTTTTGTCTTGGAGAAGGTGCAGCATGTCTTGAAGAATGCCACCATTCTTCTCCTTTTCCTTTGTGAGCTCAGTTCTGAGAGCATCTCTCTCATATTCAACCTCTGCCAAACGAGTCTTCAGCCTAGCTATCTCAGCATCCTTTGCCCCACTCTCATGCAATAGAGCTCTGACCTTGCTATTGATAGGTGTCTTTTTTAGATGAACCAGGTTCATTGGGAATGGCATTGACCTCATAGTCAAGAGCAATCAAAGTGTTTATTCCAGAATGGTCTTTGCTTGTGGCCATCTCCCATCTTCAGTGGAACCTTACAGCGTGCAAGGACAGTGGTGAGAATAAAACCATAAGGAGTGGCATGGGCCTTGGAGCCATTGATAACCCTATCAAGTAGCTTGGTCATAAATGCAGGCCAGTTGATCTACCTTCCACTTTCAAGACACTCCATCAAAACTAAATCCATGTAGTTAGCAATGTGTCTTCTTTCCTGCCTAGGCAGCAAACATTTGTTGACAAATTCAAACAAGACTTTGTGGCATGGCTTCATTTCACTCTTATGCAGAACCTTGGCCTCATTCACTTCTGTGACATCACAGAATTTCCTAGTAATGGCAAGGGCAGTAGGAAGGGAGTCCAGACTTGGCCATCTTTGCCTCGTGTAGTCATCATACCCTTCAGAAGGAATGTCTAAGATTTCACCCAGCTCTTTTGCATCAAACGTCACTTGAACCCCTATCACCTGACTGGTAACTCTGCCATCCTTGACCTCTGCATTAGCCATGAACTCAATAACCTCATTTCTTGCCAGCCTACCATCCAACTGAAGGACCATGTCCTTCCAGCCCTGAACAGCTAGAGCATCAACCAGTCGAACCATCCCTGGTTCCTCCAAATCCTTCAAAAGTCTACCCTTCAAGATTTTTTATTTGCCAAACTTGGCCAGCTTATCTTGTTCATGGTCAGATTCACCCTCTTCTTCACCACTCCAATCTTCTTCCTCAGTAATCTTAACTTGCTTAGCTTTCACAGCAGACCTTGTTCTTTTAGCCAAAGAAGAAGGTTCAGCAGCCTTGGACACAGATGAAGACTTCTTTGAAGAAGTCTTGGTTCTCTTTGGCTTAGGGGTCTGAACCTCCACATCTACAGTCACATGTTAGTCTTGATGGACCGGGTCCATCACATCCACATCAACAGCCTCAACAGGCTCTGAAACCTTAGCTTTCCCTTTGTGCATTCTTTTCTTCTTACTTTCTGCCATAGCCTTTTGTAACTCATGCTCACTCTGCTTCAACTTACTCCTTGTGGCCCTTCCTTTTCGTAGAGGAATCTCAGCGGTTGTTGGAGAAGTAGCCTTCCTTTTCTTGGTAGTTTTTGCAGTGCTGGGAGCTTTTGGTGTTGGGGTTCTCCTTTTCTTGGGGTTATAGCTTGCACCTACTTTCTTCAGAAGGACTGCTAGGGTCTCCTCAATAGATGAACCGGGTTCATCTGCATGTGAACTGAGATTGACTAGCCCCAGCAGCCTCCCCTGAACCACTTCCCCCTGTTTTCTTGCTACTCCCTACCACATTTTCATGCTCAGCCCCACAGATAGCTGGTCTAACCATTTTAGAAGTGGGTGAAGAATCAGCCACTTCTTTCCCTTTTCCCCTCACATCACTACTCACACCCTCGCTCTCCTTTTCTTTTTCACTTTTATTTTACCTCCTCTCCTTCTGACTCAGGCATTTCCACATTCATAACAGACCAACCAAAACAAAACGATTGTCCACATTTTCAACTAGAACAGAACGTACCTCAAAAGGGGGATTTTGCGCTTTCTCAGAATCAGAAGACCCAGTTCCTTCCCCCTCACTCGCAGACTAGAAAGAATCATCAGAATTTTTAGAATCTTGGGCTTGACTAGCCTTTAATTTGGCGTTTAGTTACTTTGAAAGAGCACCTGTAGCCACAGTTTTGTGAGCAAGCATCTTCACTCGCCTTCTCCTAGGTTGGGGGTTGGTGCTAGGTTGAGGAGTAGTGGAGGAATCAGAGGGTGTAGGTGGTGGAGGAGCGTCTGGGTTATCTTGGGGGTTGGTCATCTTCGCTAATTCTGGAAGAGGATTTTGTTTTGAAAGAGAGAAGAGTAGAGAATGAAAGAGAATTGATGGTTTAGAGAATTTGAGAGTGGCAGTGATGATGATGATGGTTTTTAAAGTAGAGAGGGTTAATTAATGTCTAACGACAGCTTTTATTAGTCAATTAGAAGTCCAATCGACCTGAAATTTCTAGGTTGAACGAGCGGTTAAGCTTCCCTACGATTCTAGGCATTTTATTGTGGTGAGGATTCTAATAGAGACGGAACTGGTTCAACTACAAAGGAATAGGTTTTATTGACATTTATGAACATAGGTAGGACTCTGCTCGTGAATTAACTATTAATATTTTTAATTGTGCAGACTGTAGAAAACATACCTCGTTATTTAGATGAACCAGTACTGATAAAACAGGTTCTTCACTAAGAATCCTCTTGATCATGCCTCAATTTACCAAAATAGAGAAAATTTTGCTAGAGGTCAGTGAGTCATATCAACACATGTCACAGGAGTATACTATTTATAGTATGAGACTGAGCAAAGATTAATCTAGATATTTACACAAGTTCCAGATTTTCTAACTAAAAAATTTATTTTATTTTGTTTTTTTTTCATTGAGCATTCTGAAATGGTTCCATTAGATGATCTTAATCATCCCTAGTTCTAACCTGTTCCTTTCAAAGCTTTCTCTACTCAGTGCTTTTGTAAAGATGTCAGCAATCTGTTTATCAGTAGCACAAAATTCTATAGAGATCAGTCCTTTCTCATAGTTGTCCCTCAAAAAATGGTGTCTAACATCTATGTGCTTATTTCTCTTATGATGAACCGGGTTCTTAGTCATACTAATAGCACTAGTGTTATCACAGAAAATAGGGATGCAACCAACTTCGATACCAAAATCCATCAACTGCTGTTTGATCCACAGCAATTGAGCACAACAGAAAGCATCATGAACATACTCAGCTTCAGCAGTAGATAGGGCCACTGAATTTTGCTTTTTAGTAGCCCATGACACAAGACATGAACCAAG
>NW_017674994.1:20310-37843 GCF_001879085.1 Nicotiana attenuata
AAAAATAAAAAATCTGGGTCACAACCCTGGAATAACCCAGATAGAAAGGAAAACAAAGCAAACTACCACAACTCCTTCCGAGTAGGGAGAGGAGTAGCCTTCCAATTGTTAAGCTTTACTTTCGGCCCGACGAACTGCACATCCGCTTTGCTGGAACCTTCTCCAATTTCCACCATGTTCACATCATCAAACCACCTCTGGAACCTTTCAATTAACTCTTCATCAACGTCAACCACAGGATTTGGAACTGCTGACACTGGGCATTTCACGGCACCGGGCTTGACAAATGACCTGGAGAGACGCGGGATAGGCTTCGGAAGTGCCCACGCCTTCTGTTTTAACCTTTTATCCCTTTTCACGTCTGCCGCTGTGGGTTTGAATCCTAAACCAAACGTATCCAAGTTTTTAGGCAGAGACACTGGCTGCACGATACCTTGTAAAGAAGCGCCCAGGCCTTTGCCTGGCACAAAACCATTCTTCAGCATTTCAGACGCCACCATGACAGATGCGGAGGTTAACTTTGGAGTTGGAATACATTTCCCTTCTGGAACCTTCTCAACTGGCACTGTTTCAGAAACTTGGTAGACCCAAGGCCCCTGATCGTCTTCGGCTTCAATAAACGGGACGGAGGCATCATTGTAAGCAATCGAGCTCTCATCACCATGCACGACAATCTTCCGTCTGTCCCACTCAAACTTGACCATTTGGTGCAAAGAGGACGGGACTGCTTTGGCAGCATGTATCTAGGGCCGACCTAATAGCAAATTGTAAGAGACGGACACGTCCAGTACCTGGAACTCCATGGTGAATTCAACTATCCCTATTGTCTGTTCGAGCACAATATCTCCAATAGAATCTTTTCCCCCTCCGTCAAAACCTCGGACACATATACTGTTCTTGTGGACCCTTTCAGTATCAATTTTCAACTTGTGCAGAGTGGAGAGAGGGCAAATGTTCGCACTGGAACCATTATCCACCAACACCCTAGTGACCAAAGAATCTTCACATTTCACTGTAAGATAGAGAGCTTTGTTGTGCTCGGTACCTTCCACAAGCAACTTGTCATCAGAGAAGGTGACCCTATTCACCTCAAATATCTTGTTGGCAATCTTCTCCAAATGGTTCACTGTAATTTTATCGGGGACATGAGCTTCGTTCAGAATTTTCATCAGGGCCCGACGATGCTCATCTGAATGGATCAACAATGATAGCAAGGAAATCTGAGCAGGAGTCTTTCTCAACTGTTCCACGATGGAGTAATCTTGTACCTTTATTTTTCTCAAAAACTCCTCCGCCTCTTCTTCGGTGACTGGTTTCTTTACTAAAACTGGATTATCTCTGAGTGTTTTAGCTTTCCTTAACTCTTCCGGGGCAAAGCATCTCCCTGAACGAGTTAATCCCTGGGCTTCATTAACTTCTTCTTTCACTTCCTTCCCCCTATAGGTCACTATCACCCGCTCATAGTTCCATGGGATAGCCTTGGTGTTGATTACTAGCAGCTGTGTTACAGGCTTGATGATGACAGGGTCCGAGCGGGCACCCTCTACAGTTATGATGGGCTTGTTCGCCAACCCTGGCACGATCACTTTTGACTTTTCTTGCTTTGCTACAGCATCACTTGGGGATCTCTGCTCGACTACCACAGATGGCTTATCAACTGGCATGCTCAACTTGTCTGCTAATCCTTCAGCTATCGAAGAGGTGGCTTTTGTGACAACTGCACCCTTGAATGGCTTAACCTCACTAGACCGGATCATCCTGACGGTTTGTGAAGGCTTCTTGGGCTCCCCATCCTTGTGTATTATCTCAATCATGTTTGTTTTATCATGGGCTGGCAGCGAGTTCTGATTGATGTTGGGTGCTTCCGGAGTTTGGACCACAATCTGGTTTGTGTTTATGAGCTCTTGGATGGCATTTTTCAAGTGCCAGCACTTTTCCGTATCATGCCCCGAAGTACCAGAACAATATGCACAACTGAGGGAGTAATCCAGATTCTTTGGAGGAGGGTTTGGCAATTTCGACTCAATTGGCCTCAGCACATCCAACTGCTTCAATCTCTGGAATAAGCTGGTATAAGACTCCCCCAACGGAGTGAAAGTTTTCTTCCGCTGTAACCTCTCGTTCCGGAATACTGGTTTGGGCCGGAAACCTGGACCGACGGGGTTTTGGTAGGTTCGTGGAGGTGGGTAAGCATTTTGTGGAGCTGGGTAGGTGTTCTGTGGGGCTGGGTCACGCCATTGTAGGTAAGAAGGAGGTTGAGTGTATGACTGAGCGTAGTGGACAGAGTAGTTAGGGTCTGGTGATGGAAAGTAGTGTTGAGGTGGGTTATATGGGGTTTGAGTGTAGGTTCGGTGATGGGGTCGAGGCTGGGTGTAATGGTGTGGTGTGCCCCTCGGACTGAGCCACGATCCTGAGTCAACTGTTGCAACATCTTCTTTCTTCTTCTTTCCGATCACTCCTCCAGTACCATTCTGAATGGCTTGGGTGGTTGCTTTGATAGCCGAGTAGCTCATGACTTTGCTTGTTTTAAGCCCTTCTTCTACCACACCGCCCATCTTCACTACCTCGTTAAAAGACTTACCTATGGCCGATATAAGATGACCAAAGTAAGTAGGCTCCAGAGCCTGCAGAAAGTATTCCACCATCTTGCTTTCCTCCATCGGAGGGTTGACCCTGGCTGCCTGTTCTCTCCAGCGAAAACCATATTCCCTGAAACTTTCTCCTGGTTTCTTCTCTATCTTAGTCAAAGACAAACGATCTGGAACAATTTCTATGTTGTATTGGAAGTGCCGCACAAATGCTTGGGCCAAATCATCCCAAGTATACCATCTGCTGTGATCCTGACGCCTGTACCACTCTAATGCCGTGCACTCAGACTCTGGCTGAAGTATGCCATTAATAGCTTATCTCTCCCACCGTCTCCTCTCATTTTGCTGCAAAATCCCCTTAAGTCGGCCACAGGGTCCCCGTGCCCGTCATATAAGTCGAATTTGGGCATTTTGAATACAGCAGGCAACTGGACATCGGGAAACAGACACAGATCTTTGTAGGCCACGCTCACTTGGCCTCCCAATCCCTGCATATTTCTGAACGATTGTTCCAGGCTTCTTACCTTCCTGAACATCTCCTCCTGTTTCGGGTTTTTGGGTAATTTCTCGGTCTCGACAGGAAGATCGAAATTGGGGGTATATGAGTAATGATCTGGGATTTTGAAGATGGGCTCCGGGACGTAATACTAGTTGTCTTGGGCTTGGAGTGCCGGTTCGCTGGAAGACCAGTGGAGGGTGGCTGGTGGAGGTGCCACAAAAATAGGGGTAACTGGTGGAGAGGGACATGCGGTCGATTTGGCTAATGGAGCTTGGACAGTTTGGGAGGAGGAACCTGTATAGTGGTGGTAAGGGTTGAAGCTTGGAGTATGTTGTGGGGATAGATCGATGACAGGGGGTTCTCGAGCCAGTGGTGGGACGAAAGTGGGGTTGTCAGGGTACGATGGGGGAGGATGCCCTTTCATTCATGCCTGGTACATCTCGGCCATCTGTTGTTTCAGCTTATACAACTCGTCTTTCATACCGGGCTCAGACTCTTCTACCTCCTTTGGCGGGTCGATAACATTCGAATCCAATTCTCTGCCAGCCATGTTTGCCTTGCTCTTAGATCTGGTATTGTACGGGTGACTTGCCAGAATGCCGGACAAACTAACCACCTGCCTGTACTTGATAACACTCAAGCAAACTTGTTAGCGATTAAGAGCTTAACATATAGGTAGCCGCACGTTGGGGATGCAATGCACCTAAGCAGTTAACCATTTCAATTATGCATTTGAACGGCTGCATGCTTCATCCCGGCTTTCACTAATTCTTTTCATTTTGCATTTTTCTTTCTCTCTTTCCTTTTCATTCCCGCCTTTCTTTGTTTGGTTCTTGTTTTTCTTCTTTTATTCTCTCCTTTTCTTTCCTCTCTTGTTTTGCCATTATTTCTTTGCCCTCAATTTCTTTTATTTCCACTCTTTTTTTTCTTTTTCATTTTATGGTTATGTCGAATCCG
Organism: Nicotiana attenuata; assembly: GCF_001879085.1. Lineage (NCBI taxonomy): Eukaryota > Viridiplantae > Streptophyta > Magnoliopsida > Solanales > Solanaceae > Nicotiana > Nicotiana attenuata. The sequence continues at coordinate 24,355 of NW_017674994.1, forward strand.
ATGGGGATTGCCTACGTATCACGACGCTGCATGAATCAGACCAAGCGTAGTTCTGGGGATAAATGCGAAATAAAAGAAAGACACATTTTTTCATTTTTTTTCAAATTTCATAAAATAAAACAAGATAGAAACATCCTGGTTACAACGACTTTCCTACAGACTGAAACATTTTCAAAAACTAAAATAAGACTCAAAATGGACTGACAGACTCTAAAAGAAACTGCAACACAGACTCGAAAAATAAAATCAAGAATACATAAGTGCTTCCACTGCTGCTCCAGTTGGCCTTGCTGCGGGCCTATGCGCCATGTCTTCTTGGAGACGAAACAAGTCATCAATGATCTGTCGAACAAAAATCATAACTGAAGCGAAGAACATGGACTGGGTCATGTCTTCACACTCGTTGCACTTCATCACAATGTAGTCCGCAATCCTCCTAACCCTTTCCCTGATAATACCCTTCTCTTGTAGCAACCGTCCAATCTGCTGAGATCGGGCCCTTACAACTTGTTCAGCAGTATGATTTTGTTCTTGAAGCTGCTGCAGGTCCTTTTCTAATTGCGACATCAGGCATAGCAATGTTCCTTTTCTGCTTTGAAATCTCTTGCCTGCTTGGTCATTTCGTCTTCCAGGACATTGATCCTTTTCTTTAGACCCACCATTCCTCCGTCGTACTTCTCTTTCAGCTATCAGACGAAACTTGCCCGTCCCTCCACATTCTTAGCTAACTTGGCTTGGGCTTTTGTTAACTCCTTTTCGGTCTTTTCCAGGTCAGCCTCGTAATCACCCACCTTTCTCCTAAGTCCGTTTATGAGCTTCTCATCTTGTCTACTTCTGGCCGGATTTTCAGCGGCGATTTTCATCCTTTGAATTTGAGCTCGTAAGGCTTCATTTTTCTGGGCCAATTTCCTTCTTTCTCCTTCAGCTTCTTGCATTTGTAGATCATTATTGAACTCAATGTTTCTCAATTTCTCTTCCAGAGTGTGGATGGTTGCTTGATACTTTTTCTCGTTTTCTCCCCAGGCCAACCTTTCCTTGACTTTATCATCGAAAGCCTGCACATGCGGTCTTTTTGTTGGTCTCTCGGGCTCTGGTTCAGGCTCTGGCTCATTGTTTGCACCTGACTTTCTTTCAAACCAAGCCGCATAATTCGGATTCACTTCCCCTTTGGCAATATCTGGTACCTGGGTGCCATTTTTCAGATACCAGCAACTGTTCCAATCCTGCTGGACTAAAGCCTCGGGCAACGCGGCCTCTGGATGGAGCTCGATGACCTGGGTGGTTAGATCTTCATCTTCAGGTACCGCCTGATGTCTCCCAAGCTGCCTTAAGATCCTCTGTGGTGCGTACGGCTGGACACTCCGCAAACCCATCAACATCAAATAACCGTTTGTAGCTGTCATATATATGATTTCTTTCATCGGGAGCCATCCTATAGTCCATTCGACTTGACTTGCTTTCAGAGCTTTCAAATGGGAGATCCAAGCTTCAAACCCTTCTAGAGCATTGTAATCTTTCACCCTTTCCTCATATCTTTTGATGAAGTTATCTTTTCTTGGACCATAGCTCATGAACTTGGGGTGATGGCGGAGATGCTCGATCAACCACATTTGTAGAAGAACACTGCAGGCCTCGAAGAATTGAGCCCCGGATCTACACAATGTCAATGACCGGTAAATATCTACCAGTAATAGAGGAGCAAGTGTGTGATCTTTCTTTGTAATAAGGGTTTGTGCAATTCTAGCCATGCGGGTATCTACCGTCCCTTCAGCATTTGGAAAGACTATGATTCCCAGGAACGCAACTATGAAGGCGAACCTACGATGAGTTTACCAAATGTTCTTGTCCTGTTTGTTGTTCAATCCTTTTTCATGTGTTTCGAACCCGACCGAATGCCCGAATCTGGAATACCAAAATTGAAAGGAACAACATCCGTTGTCCACATGAGCCTTATTCATTTGTTTGCTGATATTAAGAAGATTAAAGAATTTGTGCACTGATGGGGCTCTCGGGAATATCAACTATTGTTTTCTCAAGTCCCGGCCAAAATGAATGTATCCAGCTATTTCTTCCAGTGTAGGGGTGAGCTCAAAATCCGAGAAACGAAAGACATTGTGCACATGATCCCAAAAGGTTACCAAAGCTTTGATCAGATCTTCCTGTGGTTTGATTTCCAAAATGTCGGTGAGAACACCCAACTGTTCCTTCACCCAGTCTTGACCATCTTATCCAAATCATACCACCACATGCGCAACTGTAACTGAGCCTGCTCTATGACTAGTAGTTTCGGGTCCTGGACAATGTTCATCTTGGTTCCTGTTTAGGGTTAGGGTTGACTCTGATAGATTTTTGAGGAAACAGTTCTTGACTCCCAAAGGAATAAGCAAAAGAAAATGACCCTTTTCCCTTCTACACAAAAGTGGTTGCTTTGGTAAATGTGGCCCCTTCGCAATTTCAAGTAAATTTTGAGGCCGGGGGAAGACACTTAGAAAAATGACCCCTTACTAAATTTGTTCGTTCTCTACAAAATTAGCCCTTCGACAATCGAAAAATATTCTAAGGCTATCTCGGTGAGAACGACACCGAAGCTGGGTCGGCTTATTCTTGACATAGAGCCCTACCTACGTCTTCACTTTATTTGGTTAATTTTGCAAAAAAAAGGCCGAACCCTATGTAGGTTGCCTACGTATCTCACATCCGGTGGGAATCAAGCCTGCGTAGTTCGGGCAATTCCGACATAATTTAAAAAAAACACGAATGACTCGTTTTGAAATGACTCTTTTTGCTTTTTTTCCTTTTGTTTTTTTTTCAAATCCCTCTTTTTTGGAAAAATTCGGCAGAGCTTCGGGACATTTTCAAATACCGAGATTTTCAAAATTGGGTTTATTTCCTTTCTATGCCACTCTTGGTTTTCCCCCTGATTGTCTTTCCTAGCCGGTCAGCATGCAGCCCGAAACAAATAAATTTCACATAGCACGTAAGATGCATCAGGATGGTCTGTTATTTTGGGTACACCTGTCCTAGACGAACTCAACCCCTGTGTTGAGTCCCCTAAGTCAAATGCACGTGATGCAAACAAACATTCCTACTAGGGATCCGGCATGAGGTTATGTTCTTCTAGGTTTGAACCTGGGGTTGTGTTCTAGACTGGGTTTACCCGAGTGGACAACTCGAGCCGAGGTGGGGGCAACGTACCGGGAGCACAAAAGTCTGCTCGGTCTTGTTGCTGACCCATGCCTCATTCTAATTGGTATGACTTCTAATAGAAAGTGGGCCACGCGTACGTGTGCACCAAATTTTAGAAGACTCAGAAGGGTGGCGTAAGAAGGCATTTTAATAGAATTCAAGCAATAATAAAATGGCAAATAAACAGCAATTAGCACATTAGGTTTACAAAATACAGTAATATTAACAATAAATAGAGCCAAGCAAAATCATACCATCAAGCTCGAATTCTTGAACCCTGAACCAGTAGTTCTGGGTTCTTATCCCCAACAGAGTCGCCAGAGCTGTCACACCTCATTTTTCTACCCCGAGAGGGATATAAGGGAGTTTTACCAATTTAAGTGACAAACGAAACGAGATTATTATTTAAGATCAGAGTCACCACTTGGGATAGTTTATGGTGTCCGAAGTCACCGATTTAGAATCCCGAATCGAGGAGATTTGAATCTGTTTTAATGTCTGCGAAACACAAAAACCTGGGTAAGGAATTTTGTTAACCCGGGAGAAGGTGTTAGGCATTCCCGGGTTCCGTGGTTTTATCACGGTTGCGTTGATCATACTTGGCTTAATCATATTATCTAATTACTCATTTTAGAACCTATGTGCATTTGTCTCTTTCAAATAAGAAATTATCTTGAAACGAGTCACGCGTACGTGTACTCATTTTGTTTGGCGCGTCAAAAATTATATCACGCGAATGTGTCCACAATTAATAACGCTTTGTTATTATTAAGAAAGTTTAGTCGAAGTTGCGCGAATGCATACTCCGATTTTGTTTTTAAAATCGTAATTATGTCACACGAACGTGTACACAACCACGACAGTATATTAAACGTGCCTAAAGCAAACTACGAACATTCATTTTTAATATCTAAGTTATAAAATTAATATGAGGGCCATAAGGATTCAATTATTGATGGCACACCTCGGTCTGAAAGAACTTCAGTTAATTAAAGCGGACTATAATAATAATAATTTTATTATTATTGAGAAAATTTGGTCGAAGTTGCGAGAACGCATACTCCGAATTGGTTTTTAGAATCGTAATTATGTCACACGAACGTGTACACAATCACAATAATATATTAAACGCGCCTAAAGGCTTTTTTACGAATATTCATTTTTAATGATATCTAAATTATAATATCTGTGAGGGCCATGAGTGATGTAATTAAGATGGCCAACCTCACTCTATTTAAAAGAATTATATCTAACCAAAATAATATAAGGATGTTCTTGTACAACTATTAGTTGAAAGAAAAGAAACTTGGTGTTCATACTAGGCCTTTAATTATTTAAGCCAATTCTGGTTTGGGCTTAAACCCAAAAAATTGTTTAAAAGGAAAACTGGGCTCAAAGGCGAGCCCAAGGAACGTGATTAGGCAGATGAACGCCCATTTCCAAGCGGGCCATAGATCCAGGCCCAACTCGGCATTATTCTAAGTAAGCTATTCTAGGGAAAGGAAAAACATGCTAATGAGGATTGGGCTCAAAATTGGGTCCAAAAGGAAGCGGACCAACCACGATCCAGGTGGCCCCATTTGGGCCTGATTCCCAACCTCAAACTTGGCAAGAATACTTCAGAACATATAGGCCCAACTAAACATGATCCACACACCATAATAAAATATGGAATCATAACACTTAAACGACTTTGTCACACACTTCTGATTCATGATTTTACCTATTAATGTTAGCAGCATACATCTGGAATTGAGAACTACTCATTAGTCATGTTGAATTCACATGTACAACTTCCTAATAGTACGGGAATCCTAAACAGTTTGAATTGGAAATACAACAAGTCATCAGACATATAAACTCCTGCTCAAATTATAGCTCTTAAAAGAGCTCAGATAGTAAAACCAGATTCTGATGGAAGTAAACCAACGAAAGCATAATATGAACCAGCCATAGACTGAAAATCAACACTGACCTAAATAAATCTAAGCAAAACCAACAAATTTAAATCACAAATCAACACAATAGTCTAAGATCCCAAACTAAACTTGAAGTCGAGATACAGAACCAGTGACATGAATGAGTGGAAAACACATAAAGGAAAGCTAACACTACTACAAAGACTAAATGAACTTAAAAGAAAATATGTGAACAAATTTCATTCGGCAGCATATATCATTAAATCTCCATTTTGACTACATATTTCAAACTTGCACTTCCCAGGTCATTTAAAGTCCAAGCGATACCTGTATATCAAAATAAAATAAAAGAGAGTGAGGATTTCAGCAATAGCAGGAAAATAGGAGCCAAGAAACAGATCAACGACAAGATTCTGCTTCCTTTATACTCTTTTTAAATCCAGAAAACCCAGAAATTCCATGGAAGACCCTTTTAAGTACTCCAAGAAGAACAAGAAAGCAATTCGAGGCAGACTAATCAAGGGAATGCAAAGAATTTTTAGGGTATTTTTTCAGAGTGCCAATGTCTCCTTTTTTGAGTAAAAGAAGGGTCTATATATAGCTATAAAGAGTGCCATGTGCTGAGAAGGATAAGAGAATTATTCCCTTCAGCCACAAGGCATCTTTTAACAAACTTGGACAGTTGGCTGCCCTTCATTGGTTTCAGCATTTTGTGCTAACCAAATGAGGCCAGCTGCCCCCTATTCTAGAACCTTCTAGCAGGGTCTTTATCTTATTTTATTTACCCATCCTCCAAACAAACCCCTTAAGTTTCTTTATAGTCCAATTAATCCCTATAAGTTCTTAATGACTTACAAATTAGGGCAAACACAAACGGACAGGTCAATGCAAATCAATCAACAAAACTAGACAATGACTGAATTTTGAACATCTGAACATTTTCTTAAAAAAATAAACCTAGAATGAACTAATTTCATGGTGAATCTCTGATTTGAAACACCATAAGTTTGATCCAAACGGCTAATGACAATCTACCCGAACCACAAGAAAATGTTATACAAATCAAATTCAAATCAAACTAATAACAATAACACAAAATATCCTAAACAACCTAAAAAAAATGCAGTTACACACCAGAATGAAAGAGAAACAGAAAAACAAGAATAAACAGCACAAGGAATCTACCCTAACAATTGCGGTTTAATTATTGTCACTGCTTAGTTAACAAAACAGAGAAGACATAGATGAATAAAAAACCTAACAACACATGTTTTCTTTTCTTTTGTCTTCATGGGTGTGAATCGGCACAAACAAAAATAACATAAGACAAAGAAAATAAAGAGAGGACAGTACCTAATGAAACACGGAGAAGAATCAAAACGGACTTCGTGTTTGGCTTCGATACCGCTTAAAATCGACCCCAAATGGTTATTCTTGTCAAGATTAACCATTTTGGGGTGAATCTCAACACTATCAAATCAGAAAAGAGCAACGAAGACAAGACATGAATGACCCAGTGTTCTTGGGGTTCTTAGATCCAAAATTCGCGGATCCGTAGGGGGTTTTGACGGGAGATATTTGGTGATTAGTGGTGAGTGGAGGAAAAGGGTGGTAGGGTGTGAGTTTAGGGCGACTTAGGGTGAATTAGGGTTTCTAGGGTTGAATTTCAGATCTGAAATCGGTGAATTTGGGTGGTGTTTTTGGAGAAATTAACGATGGAATGAGGTTGAGGATGGCTCGGGGTTGCATGGTACAAATTTGGGGGAGTTTGGAGCGTCGCCGCCGCCATGGGCGATTTCCGACGGCGGAGGGAGGCAGAGCCGATGAGGGGGATGAGAGGGCGGCTAGGGTTTGATGGCTTAGAGACGAGGAGATGAAGAGTGAAGGAGGTCTCTAGGGTTTGACCGGGATTCGGACAGTTTTATACAAACGGGTGATCAGTTCCGAGCCGTTGGATCACAATGATCCAACGGTCGTGATGAAAGGTCAACAAAACGGGGTCGTTTCGAGTAAGGCTGGGGCTGGACCGGGTGAATTTATTGGGCTGGGGGTTGGAACGGGTAAGGGGGAGGTTGGCTTAACCTGAATTGGCCCAATTGAATTAAAACAGCCCCTTTGTTTTCAAATTCCCCTTTTTTCTTTTTTTTTTGTTTTTTTTAATTAATTAAAACCTAAATTAAACTCCTAAATTAATTTAAATTGTAAAATTAAGCCAATTATCTAACCGTAATATTTATAAAAAATTAGTTTATCCTAAATTAAAAGAGAAAAATTAATAAACTAAAAATTAAAAGGTAAAAATGTAAAATGAGCCACTTTTGTGATTTTTATTTTTAACAAAACTAATAATTAATTAATCCTAAAAATGTAAGAATAAAACCTAAATGCAATGCATGGTATTTTTGTATTTTTCATGATTTTTAATGGAAATTAAACGTGCACAAAATGCAAATCATTTAATAAAATCCTATGAAAATTCTATAAAATGGCAAATAATTGGAAAAAATTTATTTTCTTGAATTTTATAGGAGTAATTTATATAGGGCAAACATCACGTACTCACAGAGAATACAGTAGTGTTCCTCTTGATCTCTTCACTTGAGGAGTTCCTTCATGAGCCACTTGCAAAGTGTCCCAACTTTCCTTAGCAGTAGTGCAGCTTTGAATTCTGTTGTACTCATCTGGACCAAGTCCACACACAAGCCATTTCTTGGCCTTAGCATTCTTTCCCACTTCTTCAAGTCCTCAACAGTGCAGTCAGCTCTAGTCTTTGGCACATCCACTCCTTCAACATTCTTCTTCATGGTAGCCAGGGGACCATCAGTAACAATGTCCCAGAGTTCATAGTCCTCTCCGATGATGTGATATCTCATCCTGTTTTTCCACCAGGAGTAGTACTGGCCATTAAAGAGTGGAGGCTTAGCAGTGAATTGTCCTTCCCAGTTTCCAGGTGGTGCACTCATCTTGATCTGTTGCTAAGGTGTTAGCCTCTTCAAGGATAACCTGCTCTGATACCAATTGATGTTTTATACTTCAGCATATATGGGGGAGTGGGGATATGGGGATTCATAACAAGCAGGACTCAAGAAAGGAGGCAGGCAAGGGCATACCCAGCAATGGGACATACTGGCACCACCCTTTAGCCTACTTAGGGGGGTTAGAACTCAGTTCATGAGCAACAATTTTTGTTGCCATGCCCTGAGTCCCCACTTACAAACATATGGGGGTAAATGGGATGGGGAACTAGTGTTTATAGAAAGTAAAGCAAACAGTATTAGCACATAAGCATTTCAATATCAAATCTGCAGAAGGTAGACATAGGCGAAAAAGACTGTAAATAAACACATTTGGATGATGCTGGGAATTGAATCAAGACAAACAGTTTTTTTAAAAAAATAAAGCAAGAAAGCGGCATCTTGTGAAGCCAAAGTGCAGACAAGAAAATTCAGAAAAGGTTGTGAGAATTATAAGCGTGCAGTCTTGAAGTGTATTCAGTTGTTGTGAAAAGAAAAGGGCGGGTATTTATAGTGTTGAAAGACATCGAGAAATAAGGTAAGAAAATAATTGAAGTTTGATTTTCATTCAGTCACATAAGGACTCCCTTTAGTTAAGGGATTCAAATTCACAAACGGGTATAAAACCAAACTTAAGGAAAGAAATTAATCAAACTCTTTGTGCAAAGCATGAAATTGAGGTTAAATACATAAAAGGTTATTTTTAAGGACAAGGTTTTCTGAAGTACACGGTTGTATAATTAAGGAAAGAGAATCAATTGACAGCACGAAAATCACAAGTCCAATATTTGGTGTGAAAAAAGGTTTTACTCAAGGAAAATTAGTACAATCAATTAAAGCCCCCAAAAAGGATTCTGATTCAATTACTAGTTGAAAATCCTTTTAAAGAAGATTCAACACACATATAAAAAGCACACAGGCATGCCTAAACACGAAAGAATTTTGCCATGGACCTTTGTAAAATCAGTTAGGAAAGAATCGAATGCGGAGAATGGAGAGGCAAGTAGTCAAAAAACAGGCTTAGTGGCTTCTTTAGAAGCTCATAAGAAAGCACGCAAACAAGTAGAAAGATCAAAGCAAACAGAGTGAGGAAACTAGTTTCGAAGCGTAGTGAGGGAACAACTGACAGTAGAAGAACCGAGAGTAGAAGAAACAGTAGAAGAAATACATGTTTATAAGGAGATTGAAGATAGCAGAGCCATGGTAAAAAAAAAACAGGAATCATCTAGCGTAGAAAGCACAATTAGGAGAATATGCCAGGAGCGGATATAGAAAACACAGCAAAAGAACATTTCAATCACGGAGTATGAAAACTCAGTAGAAGAACACCTATAAGACATAAGCAGGAGCAAGTACAAGAACATAGTGGAAAGCGAAGTGAGAACATGATACAGGGGAACACAATAAGAGAACAATACAAATAATAAAGAAGCAAAAAATCATAAAAATACTTGAATACTTTCCAGAAACCCTAAATCGGAAAAGAAGGGTTTTTGAAAGCAATTTTCAAAGGGGAAACTTAGGAAATTCGTTTAAAAGATTCACGCATAGCATATATACATAACAGGATCTAAAAGGAATCGGAGAAAAACCTTGAATAGTTAGGGTTTCGAAAAGAACCCTAGGAGTGAGAAAGGGCTTAAAAAGATCCGATCTAAGTCGGTATAAAAGTCAGAACCAGACTCAGGAGACTAGAATATGCCGGAGCAAGGCGGGAAAGGGCCAGAAATGGCCGGAAACCTCGAGTCGGCGAATATATGAGTGAAGACCCTCGAAGTCTGTCCTCGATCCTTCGAGCATTAGGCTCACAGGAAGCAGTAGGAGGTGGAGTATGAGGTTTCCATTGGCCTGAGAAGCCATGGATTCCGGTAGGATCAATCGAGGGATTAGGGTTAGTTTTGTGTGCGGCGGCTAAGGATTTGAACGGGTTTGCAGAGAGGATTGGAGAGGAAAGGGATTCAAGGGCGGCGGGTAAAGGGGAAATGATTTAGGTAGGGGGTGTTGGTGGATTAAAAAAGGAAAGGATGTGTGTGAGCTGTTGATCTGTTAGATCAACGGCGGGGGATTAAAGAAAAGGCCTGGGCGGGTTATTTGAGTAGGTCAGGGCAGGTAAATTTAGGAATTGGGTCAAGTTTTGAATCAAAAATAGGGCTGGGAAATTGGGGGGTTGATTTTGGCTAAAATTGAAAATGGTAATGGCTATATATTAAATAGCCAATTTCTCCCTTTTTAATTTAATTAAAATAGTTAAATATTTAAAAGCAAATTGAAAGTACTGAATTAATTAATAATATATAAACGTTAATCTAAAAATACTGGGAATAATTTTTATAATTGTAAAACTCTATTAATCGTAATTATAGGCTATAATTGCAATTTTATGCAATTTAGCTTAAAAAATATCATATAAATTTATAAAAATATGCAAAAATCACCTTAATTATATTGTGGTGTAAATATGAGGATGGAAATAAAATTACCCACCAAAATTGATAGTTTTGGGAATAATTATTGGTTTTTGTACTGCTAAAACAAAATAATAAAATGATTTTAAAAAGCGTTTAAAAAATTGGAAAAAATATCAAAATTCTTGGCATGCTTATATATGACGTACATGCTATTTTGAGAATATTCTGAGTATAAAAAATATGTAGGAAAAAAAATTGGGTATCAACAAATGTCAAGGATTAGATTTACAATCGTTTACTTATCTCAAGCCGATTTTCAAATCTCTATTTTCGCGATTTCTACTTGCCCCTCAACTCGGCCTCCAAAATGCTCCGAATCTATTCACAACCAGTTACAATACCATCAATATATCTAAAGGAATGATTTCCACAAGAAAAACTATCAATAATAGACCAAGAACCGAAATTGGCTCAAACCCGGCCCCGGTCCCACTTCTCGAAATAGACAAAAAATCACAAAACTAGGAAGCCCATTTCACTCCGAGTCCATACATACAAAATTATTCAAAAATCTGACTCCATTTGTCCCTCAAATCCTCAAATCAAACTCACCAAAATTTTCAAGCCCTAAACATTCCCAAATTTCTAGTCAATTCCCAATTAGTGATGAATAAAAACCATATAGATTCATGAAATATTATACCATTATTAGGTTAGAATTTCACTTACCACAACGTTGCTTCCTTGAAATGCTTTCGAAAAATCGCCTCTCCTGAGTTCTTCAAACCCAAAAATCCGAAAAATGGAGAACAAAACGCTCGAGCTGGCGGGTTTTTCTGCCCGCCAAAACCGCACTTTGCGATCCCCATTTTTCGCTTCTGCGGGACCGCTTTGCGTTAGAGGGCTTCGCTTCTGCGGAATTTCCATTAAAAGTTTCTTCCGAGCATTCTTACGATTGCTGACCGATCTGCACAGTCATCGCAGATGCAGGGACCAAGCCGCACCTTGCGATTCCATCTGCGCAACCCGTGCCTCAAATCCGGCTTCTGCGACCTTGCACCTGCGGTTCCAACTCCGCAGGGTGCGGTTAAGACAAAACCAGCAGCTTCAGCTGCATTTTCCAAACTCCAAAACTCTCCATTAACCATCCAAAATCTTCCCGAGGGCCCCGGTGACCTCAACTAAAAAATACCAACCACATCCCATAACATCAATTCAGACTTAGTCGAACTCTTTGAAAACAACATCGAAGCACCAAAATTATCCTCGGGTTCAAGCCTAAGAACTTCTAAACTTCCAAATTCCGCAAACGTTGCCGAAACCTGATCAAATCACGTCCGGAATGACCTCAAATTTTGACACACGTCACAAATGACACTACGAACCCTACTCCAACTTCTGGAATACATTCCTACCCCGATATCAAATTTTCCATTGCCGACCAAAATGCCAAATTTCTAACTTTCGCCAATTCAAGCCGAATTATACCACGGGCCTCCAAAAACATTCCGGGATGCTCTCCTAAGTCCAAAATCACCTAACGGTGCTAACCGAACCATAAAAATCCAAATCCGAGAATGTTTACTCATAAGTCGACATCTGGTTGACTTTTTCGACTTAAGCTTCTGGAATAGGAGACTAAAGTGTCTCATTCCACTCCGAAACCACTACGAAACCCAAACCAACCATACGGTACGATAAAATACAGCTAAAGACACAAAAGGAAGCCAGAAATGGGGGAAACGGGGCTATAACTCACGAAAACAATCGGCCGGGTCGTTACACTTATAGTCTGCGGTCCATCTACCATTAAAAAGAACTATAATACATGTTGTATCCATCCTGCAGTCAAGAAAATGGGAAATTTTAGGACCTATGTCCTTAATATTTACCACGTGTAGTCATGAAAGTTAAGGACATTGATGTCCTAAACTTTATTAGTACAAGTTGCAAATACAAGGACAATTGTCCTTAATATTTATACAGCAGTCATGAAGTTAGGACACGATGTCCTATACTTTATCAATAAAAGTTGCAAATACAGTGTTGGCCCAAGTAAAGGAGAGTTTTGAAGATTGATAAAGGAACTCAGACATGGACTAGGTCCATCCTAGTGAAGCACAGATATGGTCAACTCAAGCATGTGAGATGCACGTTGAAGGAGATTAAATCTAACTTATCAGAAGTGATATCTCCTGATCTTGATCTAAAAGGTTGCATATTGGATAAGGAGAAAGACTCTTTACTCAAAGAGAACACGGCTTAAGAAAAGGATAGAGTTAGAGGTTGAGATCAACTAGAACTCTTCTACCAAGGAAGAGTAAGCATCAGAATTTCTAGTCCAATCTCTATTTACTAACTCCATAAATATCTATGTTGTTCTCTTTTATAGGTAACGCACATAAACAGAATTAAACATGAATTGAGAGCAAAATATTCAAGGCAATTTTGCAAGCAATTTGTGTGTGATTCAAGCGTGCAAACCTGAAGCTACTTGAACCAGATAGAAGAACCAGTTCCAAGTGTCTGTGTCTTTTATTCTAGTTCAATAGTAGTAGGTGTTTTCATATTGTACCTTTCAGCTTTATCTAGAAGCAATTGTATTAGGTACTCAGAAGTATTCAATTTAGAGTTAACTTTGAAGTGTCACAACAGTGAGGCTGTGTGCTACAACGGGATTAGAGTTAATCCTAGGTTTACAAAAAGAGTTGTTGTAAATGCAGTTTTTGGCTTAGTGATTTTAGTGGAGAGTTTGGGAAAATCCTACTGGGAAAGTAGGTCGTGTTCACCTTTTGAGCCAGGTGTTTTCCACGTAAAATCTTTGTGTTCTTTAATTTCTGCACTTATTATTCCGCAACAGTAGTAGTTGGAACACATAGAAGAACCAGGTCCTTCCATAAACAACTTAAGCGAAAAAATTGGACACCAACAAATCACCCCCGCCCCCCCTCTTGTGTGGTAC
>NW_017674994.1:37868-62223 GCF_001879085.1 Nicotiana attenuata
ACTCCCCCGCGTTTACTATTTTGCACATCATTATTCAATGGCATCATGGTTCGGAGGCACCATTATCATAGCCCAAGAACGTCATTTCATAGCCTGTGAATCCTTTATTATACGCCTCATGGCCCAGGACGTCATGGTCTGAGGACGTCATCCTGCTCGTCCGAAGACAGCATTCATGGTCCAACGGGAACTTGCATCACGTTTAAATTTATGCACGATATGTTTGTATTGCTCATCTGCAGGTACACCAGCCGGCAACGACCATTACAGCAGGAGCGATCTCGCTCCGGTTCTCGCAGCCCATCGGTCCCTGACCATCCTTCCCAACCTAAATATTGCGTCCGTCCTTTTCAGAACCTCCATCGGCATATTCCGCCAATGTATTCGAACTACATATGACCTGATTCCTGTAAGACCAGGGATATGTAGGCAGCTCAGGAGCCAGAGCTCGGTCAAAACCTTTTCATATCATTTCTTTCGGTCAAAATTGGCCATTATATCTTTACCCGACAACTCTTTCATCCTTCCCGGGTAAAGAGGGGCAGCTGTTGATACCCAATTTTTCCCTACATATTTTTATACTCAGAATATTCTCAAAATAGCATGTACATGCATATATAAGCATGCCCAAGAATTTTGATATTTTTTCCAATTTTTAAAGCTTTTTAAAATCATTTTATTATTTGTTTTAGCAGTACAAAATCCAATAATTATTCCCAAAACTATCATTTTGGGGAGTAATTTATTTCCATACTCATATTTACACCAAAATATAATTAAGGTGATGTTTTCATATTTTTTTAAATTTATTTGATAGTTTTTAAGCTAAATTGCATAAAATTACAATTATAGCCTATATTACGATTAATTGCGTTTTTCAATTATAAAATTGTTCCCAGTATTTTTAGATTAACGTTTATATATTATTAACTAATTCAGTGCTTTCAATTTACTTTTAAAATCATTTTAACTATTTTAATTAAATTAAAAGGGAGAAATTGGCTATTTAATATATAGCCCATTACTATTTCAGTTTTAGCCAAAATCAAACCCCCAATTTCCCATCCCTATTTTTGATTCAAACCTGACCCAATTCCTAAATTACCCGACCCTGACCCACTCAAATAACCTGCTCAGGCCTTTTCTTTTAATCCCAGCCGTTGATCTGAATCAACGGCTCACACGCATCCTTTCCTTTTTTAATCCACCAACACCCTCAACCCTAAATCATTTCCCCTTTACCCGCCGCCCTTGAATCCCTTTCCTCTCCAATGCTCTCTGCAACCCCGTTCAAACCGTAGCCGCCACCCAAACTAACCCTAATCCCCTTCGATTCCCACCGGAATCCATGGTTTTCAGGCCATGGAAACCTCATACTCACCTCCTACTGCTCCTGTGAGCCTGATGCTTGAAGGATCGAGGACAGACTTCGAGGGTCTTCACTCAGATCTTCGCCGACTCGAGGTTTCCGGCCATTTCTGGCCATTTCCGGCCTTGCTCCGGCATATTCTAGTCTCCTGAGTCTGGTTCTGACTTTATCCGACTTAGATTGGATCTTTAAAGCCTTTCTCACTCTAGGGTTCTTTCGAAACCCTAACTATTCGAGGTTTTCTCCGATTCCTTTTAGATCTGTTATGTATCTATGCTATGCGTGATTCTTTTTCGATTTCCCTAAGTTTTCCTTTGAAATTGCTTTCAAAACCCTTCTTTTTCGATTTAGGGTTTCTGGAAAGTATTCAAGTGTTTTTATGATTTTTGCTTTCTTTATTATTTGTATTGTTTCTCTTATTGTGTTCCTGTATCATGTTCTCACTCGCTTTCCACTATGTTCTTATACTTGCTCTGTTATGTTCTTAGGTGTTCTTCTACTGAGTTTCATACTCCGTGATTGAATGTTCTTTTGCTGTGTTTTCTATACTCCGTCCTGGCATATTCTCCTACTGTGTTTTCTACGCTATGATTCCCGTTTTTTTTACCATGCTCTGCTATCTTCATCCTCTATAAGCATGTATTTCTTCTACTGTTTCTTCTACTGGTTCTTCTACTGTCAGTTGTTCCCTCACTACGCTTCGAAACTAGTTTCCTCACTCTGTTTGCTTTGATCTTTCTACTTGTTTGCGTGCTTTCTTATGAGCTTCTAAAAGAAGCCACTAAGCCTGTTTTTGACTACTTGCCTCTCCATCTCCGCATTCGATTCTTTCTACTGATTTTACAAAGTCATGGCAAAATTCTTCGTGTTTAGGCATGTCTGTGTGCTTTTATATGTGTGTTGAATCTTTCTTTAAAAGGATTTCAACTAGTAATTGAATCAGAATCCTTTTGGGGGCTTTAATTGATTGTACTAATTTTCCTTGAGTAAAACCTTTTTGTTCACACCAAATATTGGACTTGTGATTTCGTGGCTGTCAATTGATTCTCTTTCCTTAATTATACAACCGTGTACTTTCAGAAAACCTTGTCCTTAAAATAACCTTTTATGTATTTACCCTCAATTTCATGCTTTGCACAAAGAGTTTGATTAATTTCTTTCCTTAGTTGGTTTTATACCCGTTTGAATTTGAATCCCTTAACTAAAGGGAGTCTTATGTGACTGATTGAAAATCAAACTTCAATTATTTTCTTACCTTATTTCTCGTGTCTTTCACACTATAAATACCCGGCCTTTTCTTTTCACAACACACTGAATACACTTCAGACTGCACGCTTATAATTCTCACAACCTTTTCTGAATTTTCTTGTCTGCACTTTGGCTTTCACAAGATCGCCGCTTTCTTTGCTTATCTTTTTTAAAAACTGGTTTGTCTTGATTCAATTCCCAGCATCATCCCAATGTGTTTATTTACAGTCTTTTCGCCTATGTCTACCTTCTGCAGAATTTGATATTGAAATGCTTATGTGCTACTGTTTGCTTTACTTTCTAGTAAACACTAGTTCCCCATCCCATTTACCCCCATATGTTTGTAAGTGGGGACTCAGGGCATGGCAACAAAAATTGTTGCTCATGAACTGAGTTCTAACCCCCCTAAGTAGGCTAAAGGGTGTGCCAGTATGTCCCATTGCTGGGTATGCCCTTGCCTGCTCCTTTCTTGAGTCCTGCTTGTTATGAATCCCCATATCCCCACTCCCCCATATATGCTGAGTTAAGGAATAGCCTAGCAGCATCCCTATTGCTGTCCAAGGCTGAACCTGACCTTCAATAGGTCTTAACTCCCCAAGTTCAACTGACAAGCTGGTCAGGGGTGTGCCAGCACCCCAAAATGCTTGGCATGACCACCAGCCTGCCATTTCCCCTCTACTGCACTTGCACTTACTCCTAGTCTCTAAGCTCTGCGCCCCTCCTATGAGCCTTGCTTTGGGATTTCGAGTTCCCTCTGAACTTGGTCTGAACTTGGACATTTGAGGGTTGGCCCTTCCACACTGCACTATGTTCTTAACTCTGCAATGATATTTGGGGTATAAGCATTGCCTGGTATTCTTGAAGTTCCTTGGAACTTTGACACATCCGAAATAAGAGAAAGGCTTTGAAAATCCGATCCTGGAAGTTGGTTTATCTCATATTATTAGACTTTGAGTCTGGATTAGGCTGATTAGATGTAGATGTAATCACTGATGTAATTTTTTTTTATTTCCTTCGATTCGCTTGGTCTGTAATAAGCTTTGTAAATAACTTTGTAATAACTACTGGGGTATAGTGAAAGGGGATGGGACTGAATGCATGCCAAAGGGGTAGAAATCATGTCTATAAGATATTTACTCTTTAAAATTCTGCATCTCACATAGAAATCATGTCTATAGGATATTCACCCTTTAAATTCTCATCTCACATAGAAATCATGTTCATAGGATCATTACCTTCAAATTCTGCATTTTCACATAGAAATCTTGTCTATAGGATATTCACCCTTTAAAATTCTGCATCTCACATAGAAATCATGTTCATAGAATCATTACTTTCAAACTCTGCATTTTCACGTAGATACCATGTCTATAGGATATTTACTCTTTAAAATTCTGCATCTCGCCTAGAAACCATGTTCATAGGGTTATCACTTTTAAAGCCTGCATTTTTCACATAGATATCATGCCCATAGGTTTTTCTGCACTTTGTAATAATACCATGGCAATAAATCGATAATGAAACTCTGCATATTGTATAGATAATATGCCTATAGGACTTCTTGCACTTTGCATATACATCTGTCATTAGGAAGCCTGCTTATAGGAGTTAAAATAACTCATTACATATAGATAACCTGCCTATAGGATCTCTGCTCAAAATCAGTTACACCTAGAAAGCATGCCTATAGGAACTATCAACTTAATTAGAATCGCCACTCGTTCCTAAGATTAAAATCAGTGGCAATTTGTTTAACGCTCGTAAAGCTTATAACTAATGACTTTTGTTTTTGCAATCAGTTATTCCTCCGTCCCTGGATTAATAGATATCATGCCTATAGGCCCTGTTTAACATACAAATAGTTAGATAATTAATCAACTTTCAGTTTTCGACAACTACATCTAAGAAGGACTAATTTGGACTCCCTATCTGGGAAATATGTGGTAAATCAATTCTTCCTACGCTAATTTTAATTAATGACCTAAACAGTATGTGTAAAACATGCTAAACAATTCGTTTCTTTAAGTGAGGAGGCCTAGTTGAGCCTTTAATTGTTCTTATTTCCCCAATAACTGCTTTATGTGTTTTGTTTGTCGCCCTAGAATTTTATCCTTTTAAAACCCCTGAAAAGCCAAGATCCCTCCCTTTAGGATTAGTAGTCCTACACGCCTCCGGGACTGATAGGTGGGATGGGTAATAACATGCAGTAGGTAACGATACCATTCCGCGCTTAAATACCTTAACGGGGTGGGAAGGGTAGACATGGAGATGATGATCACATGATAACACTATGCGTACGATTGATTACCGGTGTTGTGTGGATGATCCATGTGTTTTACAAACCTAGGACCGCCTTTCCTTTATGTGACTTATTTAATATCAATAAAATTCTGTCTTTTCAACTACCCAAAACCCCTCTTTTATTTTACTGCATTATTCCTTTTTTTTTTCCTAAATATTTCTTCAATGTCTTGATTAATTTTCTGCATTCAGACCTTCCCTCAAAACAAATTGTAGATCATCTAGACCTTGATTCCAACATGCTTGTTACGTATCTATTTGTAACCCTTAGGTGTGAAGTTATTTGTATACTTATTTGCATTAAAGTCACAACATAGCATGGCCGGGAACCACACTAGTGGATCTTGAGGGGTGCCTAACACCTTCCCCTCGAGATAATTTCTAGCCCTTACCCGAACTCTGGTTTTCAAACTCAAAACTCTCAGTGTCCTAATGCACTTAATCATTAGGTGGCGACTCTTCAATTCCAAAAACCCGATTCCCACACGGGAATAGAGTTGTCTTCTCAAATATCATAAACCCGATTTTGCGAGAAAAAAAGGGGCGTCGACAGCGTGGCGACTCCGCTGGGGATTTCTTAAGGCTTTTACCATTACATGTTATTCGTGACTTTATTGCTTCTTTATTACTTTTATTTAATGTCTTTATCTCTCTTCTACTTCGAAACTGACTTGGCTTTTTTGTTTCTTTTTCTTTCTTTAACGCTTTTATTTACTGTTTTCCTCCAATACCGTCGTAATTTTCGAGCAATTATTGTAATCATTATGAACGTGAAAATACGTGACAATTTGTTTCATTTTTGTAATTGCATCTTCAACATCATATTCCACTCGTGCCAAACAAATACCATAGCAATGCTTGATGAGTTGTTGCGCTCTTCCGATATTATTACCCCCTAAATTTGGCAAAGGCATATTTGCGGTAAAACCAGTCGATCAGCGGTGCAGTCGATGGTTCTGTGCCTTTCCCTCTTGAGTTGTCCACTCAAGGGTACCGGTCTAGAACCCCATAGAAACCTTATTCTATTTAACTGTTCATGCATCACAGTCAAACCTAGTCGAGTCAGTTATGCTGTCCACATAATGACTCTTTAAGATAGACTTGTCCAAAGTCCACTAGGTTCCCCTGGAACCCAAACGGACAACACCATATTATGTGCATTTATTTGGGGAACTAAAAGCCATTATGCTAATTATTGATTTAAATAGTCGAGTCCGGTGGGGTAAGGGACTAACCCTTTGTTTTGCAGAAATAAGGCACGAAATCCCCAGGTTCAGCATGGTAACCAACATTCACCCAAGAGGACATTTGGCTAGGGCTTATCTACTGCTGGGGCTGCGTGAGCTGGTGAAGCTGTTCGATGGAGCTAAAGATGCCGAGTCTGGGGAAGTCCTTCTAGGATCAAGTAGCTAGGGGTCTTTTTTCTTTCCGCTTTAAAATGTAATAAGGCCAATAGCCATTAGTGACATTCTTACTTTATGCAATCTTAGTGTCGTTTTGGGATTCGTCTTATTTTTATCAATAAACTGAGGCATTTAGCATTATAAGTTCTCCAAATTAACTTGTCGCTAGGCCTACCTCGGGCACAACGAGGCACCCAATTTAGGACACGGTTCATATTCTTATACTACGTGTTTAAATATTGCAATATTTTTTCTCGGAATCCATACTAACTTGTTACCTTTTTGTTTTTTCTTTTATTTTTATTCCCCTCCCCAAAAGGTTAGTTCATGCACTCTGGCATCATCGTCCTACTCCACAAGATCTAAGGGCCCTACACCTCCTCCTCCTCGAAGTCCTATCAAAAGCAAGAACACAGCAAAAATGGAAGACTTGAGCAACATCAGAAGGGAGAACTCAGCTGAAAGGGTAGAGGTTCCTCAGGGTATTCAGGTGTCCAAAGAAAGTGCCGCCCAGCTCGAACAGAAGCTACTGAAATTTCAAGAAGAACTAGACCGAGTCCGGAACTTGGCGAGATTTTCATTCTCCCTCACTACTCCAGACGTCAACTTTCCCAATGCTCAACACCCCATACCTCCACAGAATATCCCGAAGCCGCAGAAACAACCCGCTACTCATCAAAATTGCAACACATGTCACAACAACACCCCACTCCTCATCCGAGAACCGCCAAATGATCATCCCCACCACACTCCCATCTATGTGGAAACCCTACCACAATACACTCAGCCCATTACAAACACACCGGAGTCTGACGACAAAGACTCCCTCATCAAGAACCTAGCCGCTGAGCTCAAGAAACTGACTAGCCGAGTCCAGGGTGTTGAAGGAAACAAAGGTATTGAAGGGCTGAATTATGAGGATCTTTGCATTCAGCCAGACGTCGAACTTCCTGAGGGGTACAAACCTCCCAAGTTCGAAATGTTTGATGGCACAGGAGATCCCAGGGTCCATTTGAGGACATACTGTGATAAGCTGGTCGGCGTAGGAAGAGATGAAAAGATTCGCATGAAACTCTTCATGAGAAGTTTGAAAGGCGATGCGCTATCTTGGTACATTAGCCAAGACCCCAAGAAGTGGACAAGCTGGGTAGGAATGGCGTCCAATTTCATGAATAGGTTCAGATTCAATACAGAAAATGCACCAGATGTCTTCTACATCCAGAATCTGAAAAAGAAAACTACTGAGACATTCCGCGAGTATGCTACTCGATGGAGATCCGAGGCTGCTAAGGTCAGGCCGGCCTTAGAAGAAGAACAGATGAACAGATTTTTCGTCCGAGCTCAGGATCCACAGTATTATGAGAGGCTAATGCTGATAGAGGGCCAGAAATTCTCTAACATCATCAAGCTAGGAAAAAGGATTGAGGAAGGTATTAAAAGTGGTATGGTCACTAATTTGGAGGCATTGCAGGCTACCAACAAGGCTCTACAGTCTGGTGGCACGTCCAAGAAAAAAGACGTGAGTGCCGTGATGGTTTCACAGAGAACCAAGTCCCCAGTAAAATACCAAGCCTACCCGGTACCCCCTATCACATACCAGCCTATGCCCAATTACCAAGCACCTCCGCCCTCTTACCAAATTCCATCACCTGTTTACCAATCATCTCCCTCCCCCACATATCAACCTACCTCACCAAGATATTCCCAACCCGCACCCGTCTACCAAGCCTATAATGCCCAGCCTTCTCACTACCAATCACCTCCCGCCCGCCAAAACTTCCCCAGGCCATGTCCTAATTTCGACCGTAGACCTCCCAAGCAATACACCGCCATCGCCGAGCCAATCGACCAGCTATATGAAAGACTCAAAGCAGCCGGTTACGTCACCCCAATCCCCGCCATAACTCCAGAAAATCCTTCCCAATGGGTCAATCCAAACAAAACCTGTGCATACCATTCCGGCATGAAAGGGCATACCATTGATGAGTGCCGATCTTTGAAAGACAAAATCCAAGCTCTAATTGACAACAAAATCATCGTGGCGAAGGAGCCTGCTCCTAATGTTCGCAACAATCCCTTGCCTGATCATAAGGGTGGAGGCGTGCATATGATCGAGGTAGAAGATGATTGGGACCCCAAAGGGTCAATTGGATTGATTGCTGAAGGTGACGAGCCCAAGAAACCAACAGTCACACTGAATCCAATCGTAGTCCAGATCCAGCCCTCTGGGGATGTTGAAGTAAACATGTCCGTGCCTCTCGAGTTTGAAACACCGTCATCCACAAAGACCGCAGAGCCAATTGAGGTGGAGTTTGGGTCTCCGAAAGTACCATTTGAAGTTGTTGTATTACCTCCCAAAACAAGGGTGCCCATTCCTGTAGCAATGTCAGCCATAGCCCCATTCCATACACAGGCCATTCCTTGGGATTATACCGCCGAGGCAAGAAGGAAGGGGAAAACTAGGTCTGGGGAAGCAATTGCAGCACAGGGTATGACTAGAACCGGCAGAATTTATACTCCGGAGCACTTAGCTGAATCAAATAAGCAGGCCTCTAGACGGCCCATTGAAACTGGGCCCGATGATCTCTGGCGGAAGATATAGGCGAAAGAATACTCAGTTGTCGATCAATTAAATAAAACACCAGCGCAGATCTCCATTCTAGCTCTACTGCAGAGCTCCGAGACACACAAGAATGCCCTGATGAAGATACTGAGCAAGGCATATGTACCCAGTAANTTGAAAGAGACAGGTGCAGTGGATGTTCTAATGGTTCCCCACTGGGGAGTTCATCATCCGCTCTCGGGACGCTCCATTTCTTATACTCATTGGTCTGAGGGGAACTTATCCCTATGTCCCTCTCCGAGTCATGAGGCGGGCGGGGAGAAAGCAAGTCGTACCAAAGGTCAAAAAGATGAGTCATTTCATGGCTGATTTCCAAGACGACGATAGTCCATACAAATGTCAAGCTCAACACATGTGGAACAGCAAGATCATCCTGGAAAAGGATTCCATAGAGCCTGACAGATATCATGCCGGTTACACCCCATACTATCCAGGTTGGCTAGAAGAGGATCATGCTGGGTTAGGACAGCCCGGGTCTGTTCTAGGTCACAAGGTCATCAACGAGAGGGCTGAAATACAGGTTAAATACAACCAGTTGAGCAAGAGGATCAGGGAGTGCGAGAGTGAACATCAGGAAATTCAAGAAGCAAATCAAAAGTTGATCGAGGAATGGAAGGATATGGCTGTCAGCGCCAACAAGCGTCTAGGGTATTTGGAGCGAGGTTTGGTAGAGCTGGAAGGGAAATTCATCCAGTAAATTGAGAATTGCCAAAATGCTGAGGGAAATGAAGGAGGACATTTGGCTAGGGCTTATCTACTACTGGGGCTGCATGAGCTGGTGAAGCTGTTCGATGGAGCTAAAGATGCCGAATCTGGGGAAGGTCCTTCTGGGACCAAATAGTTAGGAGTCTCTTTTCCTTTTTGCTTTAAAATGTAATAAGGCCAATGGCCATTAGTGACATTTCTACTTTATGCAATCCTAGTGTCGTTTTGGGATTCGTCTTATTTTTATCAATAAAATGAGGCATTTAGCATTATAAGTTCTCCAAATTAACTTGTCGCTAGGCCTACCTCGGGCACAACGAGGCACCCAATTTAGGACACGATTCATATTCTTATACTACGTGTTTAAGTAATGCAATATTTTTCTCGGAATCAATACTAACTTATTACCTTTTTGTTTTTACTTTTATTTTAATTCCCTCCCCAAAGGTTAGTTCGTGCACTCTGGCATCATCATCCTACTCCACAAGATCTAAGGGCCCTCCACCTCCTCCTCCTCCGAGTTCCATCAAAAACAAGAGCAAAGCAAAAATGGAAGACTTGAACAGCATCAGAAAGGAGAACTCAGCTGAAAGGGTAGAGGTTCCTCAGGGTATTCAGGTGTCCAAAGAAAGTGCCGCCCAGCTCGAACAGAAACTACTGAAATTTCAAGAAGAACTAGACCAAGTTCGGAACTTCCCTCATTACTCCAGACGTCAACTTTCCCAATGCTCAACACCCCATACCTCCACAGAACATCCCGAAGCAACAGAAACAATCCGCTACTCATCAAAATCGCGACACATGTCACAACAACACTCCACTCCCCATCCCTGATCCATCAAATCATCCCCACCACACTCCCATCTATGTGGAAACCCTACCACAATACACTCAACCCATTTCAAACACACCGGAGTCTGATGACAAAGACTCCCTCATCAAGAACCTGGCCGCTGAGCTCAAGAAACTGACTAGCCGAGTCCAGGGTGTTGAAGGAAACAAAGGCATTGAGGGGTTGAATTATGAGGACCTTTGCATTCAGCCGGACATCGAACTTCCCGAGGGGTACAAACCTCCTAAGTTCGAAATATTTGACGGCTCAGGGGATCCTAGAGTCCACTTAAGGACATACTGTGATATGCTGGTCGGTGTAGGATGAGATGAGAAGATTCGCATGAAACTCTTCATGAGAAGTTTGAAAGGTGATGCTCGATCTTGGTACATTAGCCAAAACCCCAAGAAGTGGGCAAGCTGGGTAGGAATGGCGTCCGATTTCATGGACAGGTTCAGATTCAACACAGAGAATGTGCCAGATGTATTCTACATCCAGAATTTGAAGAAGAAACCTACAAAGACATTCCGCGAGTATGCTACTCGTTGGAGATCAGAGGCTGCTAAGGTCAGGCCGGCCTTGGAAGAAGAACAGATGAACAGGTTTTTCGTCCGAGCTCAAGATCCACAGTATTATGAGAGGTTGATGCTGATCGAAGGCCAAAATTTCTCCGACATCATCAAACTAGGAGAAAGGATTGAGGAAGGCATCAAAAGCGGTATGGTCACTAATTTCGAGGCACTACAGGCTACCAACAAAGCCCTACAATCTGGTGGCACGTCCAAGAAAAAGGATGTGAGTGCCGTGATGGTTGCACAGAGAACGAAGTCCTCAGTAAAATACCAAGCTTACCCAGTACCTCCTCTCACATATCAACCTATCCCTAACTACCAAGCACCTCCGCCTTCTTACCAAATTCCACCACCTACTTACCAATCATCCCCGTCCCCCATATATTAACCTACCTCACCAATATATTCCCAACCCGCACCCGTTTACCAAGCCTATAATGCTCAGCCTTCTCACTACCAATCACCTCCCGCCCGCCAAAACTTCCCCACGCCACGCCCTAACTTCGACCGTAGACCTCCCAAGCAATACACCGCCATCGCCGAGCCAATCGACCAGCTATATGAAAGACTCAAAGCAGCCGGTTACGTCACCCCAATCCCCGCCATAACTCCAGAAAATCCTTCCCAATGGGTCAATCCAAACAAAACCTGTGCATACCATTCCGGCATGAAAGGGCATACCATTGATGAGTGCCGATCTTTGAAAGACAAAATCTAAGCTCTAATTGACAACAAAATCATCGTAGCGAAGGAGCCTGCTCCTAATGTTCGCAACAATCCCTTGCCTGATCATAAGGGTGGAGGCGTGCATATGATCGAGGTAGAAGATGATTGGGACCCCAAAGGGTCAATTGGATTGATTGCCGAAGGTGACGAGCCCATGAAACCAACAGTCACACTGAATCCAATCGTAGTCCAGATCCAGCCCTCTGGGGATGCAGAAGTAAACATGTCCGTACCTCTCGAGTTTGAAACACCGTCATCCACAAAGACCGCAGAGCCAATTGAGGTGGAGTTTGGGTCTCCAAAGGCACCTGCACCATTTGAAGTTGCTGTATTACCTCCCAAAACAAGGGTGCCCATTCCTGTAGCAATGTCAGCCATAACGCCATTCCATACACAGGCCATTCCTTGGGATTACACCGCCGGGGCAAGAAGGAAGGGGAAAGCTAGGTCTGGAGAAGCAGTTGCAGCACAGGGTATGACCAGAACAGGCAGAATTTATACTCCGGAGCACTTGGTTGAATCAAATAAGCAGGCCTTTGGACGGCCTATTGAAACTGGGCCTGATGATCTCTGGAGGAAGATACATGACAAAGAATACTAAGTTGTTGATCAGCTAAATAAAACACCAGCGCAGATCTCCATTTTAGCTCTGCTGCAAAGCTCCGAGACACATAAGAATGCCTTGATGAAGATACTGAGCGAGGCGTATGTACCCAGTAACATAACTGGATGAGAGATGGCAAACATGGTCGGGCAGATATTGGAGAGTCATAAGATCACTTTCCACGAGGATGAGTTGCCCCCTGAAGGTTTAGGCCACAACAAAGCATTGCACATCACTGTGCAATGCGAAGACTATTTCATCACCAGGACTTTGATTGATGGAGGGTCCAGCCTCAATATTTGTCCATTGGTGACCCTCAGAACATTGGGGAGAAGTCTGCATGAGATCAAGGATGGGGCTATCAACGTCAAAGCTTTTGATGGTTCCCAAAGGTCCACTATTGGGGAGATCAGTTTATGTCTGCAAATGGGACCAACTTGGTTCGATGTTGATTTTCAAGTAATAGACATCCCAGCATCATACAACTTATTACTGGGACGACCTTGGATCCACGCCGCTGGAGCTGTAGCATCAACCCTGCACCAGGCAGTGAAATTCGAGTGGAATCACCAAGAGGTGATTATTCATGGTGACGGGAGTAACCCCATATACAGTCGCCAAACCATCCCAGCGATTGAAGGAAGAAGGAAGCTAGGAGGAGAAACCTACCACCAGATTGAGCGAGTTAACGCCGTGGACAAAGATAAGTGGTGGGATAACAAGATAGAAAGTATACTGAATTGGAGCGGGTATGAACCTGGCAAAGGGCTCGGCAAGAACCTCCAAGGAATCACCAAGCCTATCAAACTGAAGAAACATGGCACCACTTTCGGGTTAGGGTATGGATATACTTGGCAAGAATTCAGGAACTGGTCGCCACCATGGCGCGGCCCTTACTACCCGCTGGAGCACCCAATACCCCGCCTGGAGCAAACTTTCCAGCTAGCAGACATCATATATGGGTCAGAGGAAGATGAAACATTGGCAGCAATGAAGAACCTGTTCTTGGAAGATGACAATATGGACTGTCATGTCATTCTCGAGGAGGAAGGGGAGGAAGGCCCTTCCATACAAGTTGTGAGCCGAGGAGCGCGCCTCAACAATTGGTCCATCAGAACCACCAAGGCCCGGAAAGCTTCGGGGTAGCAAGGCTGAACAAAGCACTATGCATTATCTTTTACTTTTTTGCTAGTTGATTTCCCTTCAGTATTATCTTTAAAATTTTGAAAAGAGCTCCGATGTTCAAAACGATTTTGGAATTTATCAAAGTATTTCAGTTTCTTATAAGTCTCGCTCTTATTATTTTTCTCTATCATTTATTTTATTTTACACAGCATTACTATTACTTATCTTGATGAACCGACGAGTGTGACATGCGACGAGGTAACGCAACAAACGGATATAGACTCAGAAGAGGATGAGATACCAGAAGAGATCGTTAAAGAGGTCGAGGACTTTGAGAATAGACCTAAGTCTAACCTGGACGAAACTGAGGTCGTCAACCTGGGGAATACAGAGAATGTCAAGGAAACGCGCATCGTCCTTGTCACGTCAGAAAAGGAAGAGTACACGGAGTTCTTAAAAGAATATGAGGACATATTTTCCTGGTCTTATGATGATATGACCGGTCTCAGTACATCTATTGTAGCTCACAAACTGCCAACAGATCCAACATGTCCGCCGGTAAAGCAGAAACTCAGAAAGTTCAAGCCAGATATGAGTTTGAAAATCAAGGAAGAAGTTACCAAACAAGTCAAAGCCAAGGTCCTCAGGGTAGTGGAGTACCCAACATGGTTAGCCAACATTGTGCCAGTGCCAAAGAAGGACGGGAAGGTCAGAGTCTGTGTCGACTACCGGGACCTCAACCGGGCCAGTCCGAAAGACGACTTCCCCTTACCGAACATACACATCCTGATCGACAACTGCGCCAAGCACGAGCTGCAGTCATTCGTCGATTGTTTTGCCGGATATCATCAGATAAGGATGGACGAAGAAGACGCGGAGAAAACAGCTTTCATCACGCCGTGGGGAATGTATTGTTACAAGATGATGCCGTTTGGATTGAAGAATGCTGGGGCCACCTACATGACGGCCATGACTACTATTTTCCATTACATGATACACAAAGAGATCGAGGTGTATGTAGACGATGTCATCATCAAATCCAAGAGAGCCACTAATCACATGGAAGATCTGAGGAAGTTCTTCAACAGACTGAGAAGGTACAACTTGAAACTGAATCCCACCAAATGTGCATTCGGGGTTCCCTCCGGAAAACTACTTGGGTTCATCGTAAGTCGCCGAGGAATAGAACTGGATCCAGCAAAGGTTAAAGCCATTCAGGAATTGCCGCCGCCAAAGAACCAGAAAGAGGTTATGAGTTTCTTGGGGAGACTCAACTACATCAGCCGGTTCATAGCTCAGTCCATTGTCATTTGTGAACCAATCGTAAGATGTTGAAAAAGGACGCCGTCACTAAATGGACTAATGATTGTCAAAAGGCCTTCAACAGAATCAAGGAATACCTGTCAACACCGCCAGTCCTTGTTCCGCCCGAACCGGGTAGACCGCTATTGCTCTACCTTGCAGTACTGGATGGGGCATTCGGCTGTGTTTTGGGACAACATGATGAAATAGGGAGAAAGGAGCAAGCCATCTACTATCTCAGCAAGAAGTTCACCTCGCATGAGGCCCGGTATTCCCTGCTAGAGCACACGTGTTGTGCTCTGACTTGGGTAGCTCAGAAGCTGAGGCATTATTTCTGTGCCTATATCACTTATCTCATATCAAGGATGGATCTGCTAAAGTACATCTTTCAGAAGCCCATGCCCATGGGCAAGCTAGCCAAATGGCAAATCCTGCTGAGTGAATTCGATATTGTCTACGTGACCCAGAAAGCGATCAAAGGACAAGCACTGGCCGATCATCTTGCCGAAAACCCCATGGGAGGAGAATACGAGCCCCTAAAGACATATTTTCCTGACGAGGAGGTCTCTTTCATAGGAGAAGACATTGCAGAATCCTATGATGGCTGGAGAATGTTCTTCGACGGAGCAGCAAACTTTAAGGGAGTTAGCATAGGAGCAGTTCTAGTATCAGAAATAGGTCAACATTATCCGGTGTCCGCCAAACTCAGGTTCCCGTGCACCAACAACATAGCCGAGTACAAAGCCTTCATCTTGGGGCTCAAGCTGGCCATTGACATGATCGTTCAGGAGTTACTAGTGATCGGGGATTCCGACTTGCTCATACATTAGGTTCGACAAGAGTGGGCAACCAATAACTCCAAGATACTCCCATACTTGCATCACGTACAGGAGTTGAGGAAGAGGTTTACAAAAACAGAATTCCGGCATGTCCCCAGAGTCCAGAATGAGTTCGCTGATGCATTGGCCACTCTATCATCCATGATTCAACATCCAGATAAGAACTTCATTGATCCTATCCCAATAAAAATCCAAGATCAACCCGCTTACTGTGCTCATGTCGAGGAAGAAGCAGATGGAAAACCATGGTTTCATGACATTAAGAGGTATCTGTCAACAGGAGAGTATCCAGAACTCGCAAACACTACTCAAAAGCGCATACTGCGGAGGCTATCCAATCACTTCTTTCACAGCAGAGGAATCCTATATAGAAGGACTCCCGATTTGGGATTACTAAGATGTGTCGAAGCAAAGGAAGCATCCAGGTTATTGGAAGAGGTTCATGTAGGGACCTGTGGCCCGCACATGAATGGCTTCGTCTTAGCCAAGAAAATAATCCGAGCTGGTTATTTTTGGATGACTGTGGAGACGGACTGCATCCAGTATGTCCGAAGGTGCCACCGCTGTCAGATCCATGCAGACATGATAAAGGTGCCCCCAAATGAGCTTAATGCAACAAGCTCGCCCTGGCCGTTCGCCGCTTGGGGAATGGATGTCATCGGGCCTATCGAGCCTGCCGCATCAAACGGGCATAGGTTAATTCTAGTGGCAATTGATTATTTCACCAAATGGGTTGAAGCAGCATCGTATAAGGCAGTAACCAAGAAGGCTGTGGCAGACTTCGTCCGCGACCGTATCATTTGCTGGTTCGGTGTCCCAGAGTCAATCATCACTGATAATTGTTCCAATCTCAACAGTGATCTGATGAAAGCAATGTGTGAGACGTTCAAGATTAAGCAGAAGAATTCTACAGCCTACAGTCCTCAGATGAATGGAGCTGTAGAAGCAGCCAATAAGAACATCAAGAGAATACTAAGGAAAACGATAGAAAAACACAAGCAGTGGCACGAAAAGCTATCATTTGCTCTGTTGGGATACCGTACCACATTCCACACATCAACTGGGGCAACTCCTTATATGCTGGTTCACGGTACCGAGACAGTCATCCCAGCCGAAGTAGAGATTCCCTCCCTGAGGATTATACAGGAAGCGGAACTCGAAGACGCAGAATGGGTAAAAAGTCGCTATGAACAGTTAGCCCTCATAGATGGGAAAAGATTGAACGCAGTTTGTCATGGTCAATTGTATCAGAACAGGATGTCCAGAGCTTTCAACAAGAGAGTCAAACCAAGACGGTTCACACCAAGGCAACTGGTGTTGAAGAAGATTTTCCCACATCAAGATGAAGCCAAAGGGAAGTTCTCTCCTAACTGGCAAGGCCCGTACATGGTTCATCGGGTCCTAACAGGAGGGGCCCTCATACTCGCAGAGATGGATGGAGAAGTCTGGCCAAAGCTAATTAATTCAGATGTAGTCAAACGCTATTATGTGTAATCATTATGATTTCTGTATGATGTAATTTGAACTACACCTGACCTGATTCCCGTTTAAGAGGTGATACGTAGGCAGCCCTATGGGTTCGGTCACAATGCAATAAAATTTTTATTTCCCCCTGCAATTGGAAACTGGGCAGAATTTTTGAGGAGGACCCTCAAAATTCCGAAGTAACTTCAATCGATCATTGCAAGCAGCCATCAGAAGCATCAACCCAGTAAACTGGGGCAGAATTTTGAGGACCCTCAAAATTCTAGAGCAAAAGAGGTCGCAATATCTCGAATCGCATCGCAGTCGTCGGTTCATCTAAAAGAAAATCATTTTTATTATTATTTTATGTGTTTACATCGTATTTTTGAAAGTTATGCATGGCGACTATCAAATTGCTTTGTTTAGCGACGCTACCCCCCCCCCCCCCAATGAAAACAAGAGCCGAGTAGGACGAGCGAGGTCTACGGGAAGACGAACTAACCTCCCCCCTTTACAAAACTCACGATCTTTCTTTGAATGCAGGCACCCCAAAACATAGAACCATCAGATACGGTTACATATTCACATTTTTGCAGGAGTACAACTCTCAGAATCATCGCTCACTTACAAGTTGTGACCACGTGATTTTTGCCTCGCTTGAATTATTCCTATAAAATACATAAAATTAGGATTTTTCCGTTAATTATTTGATTTTTAGGATTTGATTGCATAAATTTGTGTTTGTTTGCATTTTTATGTGCATCTTTAGTTGGTATAATTCATAAAAAATATAAAAATATAGTACCTTTGCATTTAGGACTCCATTTTATATTTTTAGTTTTATTAGTTAATTAATATTACAAAATAAGAGAAAATAACAAAAATAGTCGTGTTGCATTTTTACTTAAGTTTTCTTTTTAAAATTAGGATTTAGTTAATTTTTGAAATTAATTAGTTTCATTCTAGATTTAAAATCAGGTCTTTGTTCATAAAATAAATAATAACAATAAGAAAAAAAAAGGGAAAATGCAAAATAGAGGTCTTATTAAAGACCCATGTTTTGGGCCAAATGTGATTCAAACCCAAATCAAAAGCCCTTAATCAACCCCAACCCGTCTAGATCAGTCCAAACTCGAGTTCCCAACCCGGTCCAGGTTTTTTATGCTCAAAACGACGCCGTTTCGCCTATTTTAATCGCGACCGTTGGATCTCGTCAATCCAACGGTCCAGAACTGATGAGGATTAGGGTATAAAACTGTCGGAAGCCCCTCTTACCCCCTCACTCGTCTCTCTCGAAACCCCCCTCTCTCAAGAACCCTAATCTCGCCGCCCCTTTTTCCACCGTCTCCCCCTGGCGGCGCCGCCTCTGGTGGCCGCCGAATTAACACCACAGCCTCCTCCCCTCCTCCCATCTCCAAATCCGACCCCCGTTTCCTTCAAAACACGCCCAAACCCCTCGAATCTTTGGTTGAAGCCATGAACCCTAGCCGCCGCTTTTGTTCTCCGGTGGCGGCGTCGCCTTCAAACCCCACCAAACTTACACCCCAGACTCGCCTTAACCCCCTCTTCCCAAATCTCAAAACGGATTCCTTCAAACCCGGCTTAAATCCTTCGAATCCCAAATCTAGGGTTTAGGCCAAAGTCTGAGTCGCAGATTCGAGGGTTTATCAGTGTTCAAATGGTTCTAAAATGATATTATGTGTTTGTTTTGTTAAAGAACCGGCATATAATATTATTTAGGAGTCATATTCGAAGGCATTCAAGTGAAGACCAAATCAGAGTTGAGGGTCAGGAATCAAGCCTAGTTGGTGAGTCCTCGTGTCTTCCTTTCATTCTTCTCCTTCTTTCATTAGGTTTAAGCTAGGGTTCCGAATTGATCCCAGGATTATTTCTTGAGTTTGTTCCCTGTTTGTCTTAGGTCTATTTAGTTTGTTGTTAACAATGTTTAAGTCTTTGATTTTGTTCCTGCTTAATTACATAGTTTTATTTGATTAGTTTAGTTTTGATAATTCAATTAGTACTTCTGCCTGTTCTTCGATTTTTTTTGCTTGCTAATGTTCTATTTTTCTTTTCTCCTCTGTTCTTACTGATTCTGTGTTAATTTTGTTCATTTCTTAATTTTTGGTTTGACTGATAATAGATAGTAGTAGTTTTCAATCCGGAATTCAGTAGTTAATTCAGATTTCAGAGTTTTTGTTATAATTGAATTTGGTTATAGCTGAACCTTTCAGTCCCTGTGAGTAGTTAACCATGGTTATTTGACCAAGGTAGGGGGCTGGAGGTTAGTATAACTAGGTTATGTAATTCAGGGGTAAGGGCAGGGCTAGTATAGGTATTTCAAAATAGAGAATAGTGCAGTAATTGAAATTGGAAATCACTAGAACCTTCTAGATGGGGTCCTAATTTGAAATTCAGAAAGTTAGTAGTGTTACTTGGCCAACAAGGCATAAAATGAGGGGTTTAAGTAGTTGAAATCTGAAAATTAATAAGGGACTAAGGTGTAAAGGAAAAATTTGAAAGTTGCCCTAATATTTGCCTATAAAAGGCAGTCTTTNCCCCTTGCCTTGTTTCACAAGTTTTAGAAGTTTAGAAGTTTTGAGGTCATAAAGTTGGGAGAAGCTAGAAAGTTCTGAAATTTGAAATTCAAAAACCAGCTTCAGCAGTTTAGAGAGATCCAAACTCTGAAAATTTCAAAAAAGAAATAATAATTCAAATTCTAGAGCTTAGGTAAATCAAAATTCAAATCCAAGTTTAAAACTACTGCAAAAACAATCACTGAAAATTTCAAAAAAAAAGTTCTAGATCTGTTTTCAGTCAATGGCATTGGTTCATCACGCCTAATTTCCAAGCTTTGCTGGTCTTATTTGGATTGATTGAAATGGTGTTGGAATTTACTGCATCCTGTCCTATTTTGCCTGGTTTTTGGACTTGGAATTGCTGTTTGTCTGCTGAAGTTACTGCTACTGTCCATTGCTGCTTTAGCTAACTTCCTTTTCTCATCATTTGTGCTAATTTCCCGGTAATTTTCAGCCTCAATTGATGTGTGAAGAACTGAATCAGCCATGTACTTGAATCATTGAAGAAATAATATACTACTCATATTATTTTTGTGTGTTAGTTTACTTGTAGACATACTAGTTTGAATGCTAGGATATGCAGTAGTAGTGTTTGAGGTTTAAATGATCTGGACTTTCCATGGCTGTAATAATTGGACTTTTGAACTTCTCTTAGCATTGTATGAATATCCTGCAAATAGTATACATTTAGTATAGTTAGTTTTAGCCTTGCTTACTACGAACATTCTTATTAATGTTAGTTTAGTATAGCTAATATAGCTTAGAACAGGTTATCGATCAGAATTGAATCTGGAAGTGGCATGAACATTCTTGTTAATGGGAATGGGCCTGTCTTATAGATTAAACATAGCTATGTATTTCAATTTGTTCATGCTGAAACGTGAGATCTAGAATAATTGGATCGCAATTTAATGTCAACATTTACCTGGTATTCCATATTAGTTTGAAGATTTATGAATCACTGAAATTACTACTAAATGTCCAGGTTGAGAATGTCCATTATCGATAGGCAAATAAGTGGAAATTGTATAAGTTGTTTACATTCTAAAATCAGCACAATTCGCCTTTGGATCGGAATAAATTTGAGTCACTCCTTTGTTTTATCAGATTAATAGATCCAATTATTTTAAAATCAGAACTTTTGAGAGCCCAATAAAATCAGTACTGGGTTGGGGCTCATTCATTTGAGCCCAGCATGGCAGCCTTTTTGCTGAATAAGAATTGGGCCCAATTGTATAATAACAAGCCCAAAGTGCTTAGCCTTTGAATTAAGGCGTTTGGCAGCATTTGGGCTGATCCTTAGGCCCAGTATTAGACAGCCCTTCATAAGGGCTGAACGAATTTGCTTTGTTCTGTTTTGTTTTGGGCCAATTTCGCAGCCCAGTAGGCCAGGGGCCTTAAGTAAGGCTATTGATTCAAATTGTAATATAAGCTTTGGGCCTTCAATTTAGGTGGCAGATTTGAACTAAGGGATTTTCAACAATAGAAATTTCCCTTGATTAAATTTGGACTTGATCTTGAGGCCCGGACTTTTACTGCTTTAAATAATGATTAATTCATAAAGTTAATTAATTAGGCCTTTAGAGACAATCACTAATAGAGAATAATAGTTCATTTTAGGATGGCCTTTAAATAATAAAGTGAGATGAGCCTCGTCGAACAAAAATGCATAAATTGTGGGGCCCTAATTGAATGCTTAATTAAAATACTTAGAATTCGGGGCGTGCCGTTTAGCGATTTTCACGGCCTCCCGCTAAGATAATAACTCGCTAGTCGCTTTAGGCGCACTTTTAATAATTTTACCTTCCTAAATACGGGTGTGCATTTCATGCAACCCAGATCCAAATCCCAAAACGTTGAATAAGAATATGTCGAGGATCCGGGTGCATTTCATGTGACGTGATCCAAAAACACGTTCTTAAACGACGTTCACTTTCTTTAAAAATTAACTAAAAAGCGGTAAATAATCTTAAACATGCACTATAGGTTGGAACATGCAGAAATTAGATTTTTAGCCAATTATAATAGTTTAAGCGACCGTGTTAGAACCACGGGATCCGGGGTTGCCTAACACCTTCCCTCGGGTCAACAGAATTCCTTACTTAGAATTTCTGGTTCGCAGACTCCAATTGGGAAGTCTACAATTTTCCTCGATTTGGGATTTAAGTTAAACCGGTGACTTGGGACACCAAAAGCCAATCCTTTCACAAGTGGCGACTCTAAAACTAAATAAATAATCCCATTTCGAATAATGTCACTTTATATGGAAAAACTCCCTTATACATTATGCTTCGGGGTAGGTGTGTAAAAAGGAGGTGTGACAGCTCTGGCGACTCTGCTGGGGAAACGAACCCAGAATTTCGATTCAGGGTCCAAGAATTCGAGCTTAGTGCAATTGTTATATTTGGCTTTATCTGATTATTCTACATGTTCCATGATATATGTGCTTAATGTTTTACTGCTTTGATATTTGTTGAAATTGTATATATAAACTGTCGTGAATCCCTTCCTCTCTCTGAGTCTTCTACATCATGGAGAAGGGTGCACTTCGTGTAGCTTCTCTTCTGTTTAGAGTCTTTTCCCATTTAGAACGAGGTTTGGATAAGTTGCAAAGCTGGCGTTGCTTCTGTATCCCCGGTACGCTGCCTCCCCCTCGGCTCGAGTTGTCCGCTCGTGTAAGCCAGGTCTAGACCAATAAACCTAGGATTTAAATCTAGAAGAACAAAAACTCATGCCGGATCCCTAGTAGGACGCTTGTTTGCATCATGTGCATTTGGCTTAGGGGACTCAACACCGGGGTTGGGTCCGTCTAGGACAGGTGACCTGAAATGAATTGACCATCCTGATGCATCTTACGTGCTACTTGCGCATTTATTTGCTCGGCTTTGCATGTTGACCGGCTTGTCTAAATGAGTGGATTATGAAAAATAAGCAGTGTTAGGACTAAGTAAGGGTTACCATTTGTTTTGAAAAAACCCCAATGCCCAAATAGTATCGAAATGCTGCCGGATTTGTGAAAAATGAAAAATAGAAAAAAAAGAGAAAAATATTTGAAAAATAGAAAGAAAACTATTGTTCAAAATAGTTTTTGACAAATCTGACAGAACTACGCGGGTCTGATTCTCACCGGATGTGAGATACGTAGGCAAACCTCATCGGTTCCGACCCCAATTTTCAAAAAATCCAAAAATATTTTCTTTCTTCAGAAATCTTTCCTTAGATAATTTTTTTTTAAAAAAAAAAACAAAAAAGAAGTTTTTAAAACTAAAAAACGGTTTTCTTCTTTCTAATGTCTTTCATAAAAATCAAAATCCAAAAATACAGGTTTCCTTCATTTACAAAAATCCAAAAATACTCTTTTCTTCTTTAGAAGTCTTTTTTTTTGTAAATGTCAATAAAAATTTTGAAAATTGAAGTCCAAAAATATTTTTGCTTTTCTCTAGAAGTACTTTTGTAAATAAATAAAAGCTCAGAAATTCAAAACATTTTTCTTAAAGAAGTCCCTCTTTCGAAAATTAAGAGGTGAGGTTACATCGAAAATTCAAAAATATTTTCTTTTTTCCTTAGAAAAAGAGAAAACAAATGAAAACCTCAAACAAAAAGTATTTTTTTTTACTTTTAAAATTCCCAAAGTTCAAATCAATTCCCAATTTGCCCGAACTCGCTGGTTTGATTCTCACCGGATGTGAGATACGTAGGCAGCCCTCATCGGGTCCAACCACCCTTTTGCAAAAAATAGCCAAAAATACCAAAATTTTAATTTTTGTCACAAATAAGTCAGGTGATGTCATTCTTGCTTAAAATAAGCCGAATGTCCCCAAAAGGGCGCCGGAAGGCCATTTTTGCAAGAACAGCTACCTTGGGTCATTTTTAATGGTTAGCGGGCACAGCCTTAAAATCTCCCCCCCAGAAGTGCTGAAAGGTCGTATCTGCAAAATCGAGACTTTGTTTGCTTAAATAAAATTTTTGAAAATAGCCACTTTTCTTTACAGGTCAAAATAAATCATGAAAATACTCCTTAGATGTCTTTCTTTGATAAATAAATAAATAATTTCGAAAATTGAGTCCGAAAAATATTTCTGCTCCAAAACTCAAACAAAAACTCAAACAAAAGTATTTCTTTCTTTCAAAATATCAAAAGAAAAATCAAAATCAAAAATCAGAATCAAAAATATTTCCTTTTCCTTTCTAAACCATTTCTTTCAAAAAATTCAAAAAAAGAGTTAGTTTATTTACCTTATTTGCAAGAACGACGCTTGGTCTGATTCATGCGGGGTCATGATACGTAGGCAATCTCCATAGGATTCGACCGTACCCCTAAGATTAAAAAAAGAAGAAAATACGAGGGGAGGAAATAAAGAAAAACAAGAGAGGAAAAGAAACGCAAAAGAGAAAATAAGGAATCGAGAGAAAAACCACGGCAAAAGAAAAGGGAAAAGCAGAAAATGAAAAACAGAGGGAAAAGAAAAACGAGAGAAAAAATAGAAAGAGAAAGAAAAGCAAGAAAAACAGAGGGTAGAAATCAAAAGAAGAGAAAATAGAAAAGAAAAACCGGGATGACGCATGCAACCAGTGCAAACATGTAGACATCCGTTTAACTGTATAGGTGCATCACACCCCAATGTGCGATTACCTATATGTTACTTGTCTCAAACTAACCATGTGT
>NW_017674994.1:65220-66257 GCF_001879085.1 Nicotiana attenuata
AGGAAGCAAAAGGAAAACTTGCTCTTAATTGGAAGGGAACACACATCATCCGAAAATACTGCCAAGAGGAGCAGTGTATCTGGGAGACATTGAAGGAGATGATCCCGAAGCAGCAGCCAATACAGATGCAATAAAAAGGTATTATGTCTAGGCCTCCTGCGATGATGGCTTTTGTGCAATTGAGATGACGAAGGCTTTCCTTCTCGCTACCCAAACACTACCAACCCTTCGTAAACCCTTTGAGCCAGTTACGCTTCTTTGGTCACCCTCTTTGGAACGCGGAAGTACCAGCGGAAAAGAAGAAGAAAAGAAAAGAAAAGAAAAAGAAAAGAGAAAGGAAAAAAAAGAGAAAAAAGAAAAAAAAAAAAGAAGAAGAAAAGAAAAAGAAAATATGATGGAAAAAGAGAAAAGAAAAAGAAAATATGATATGATGAAAAGAAAAAGAAAAAGAAAAGAAAAAACAAAAACAAAACAAAAACAAAAACAACAAAACCAAAATTCCATAGTTGCTCATTTATCTTTGCCCGAAAACCCTTCGTGTCTCCGAGCAAAGAGGGGCAGCTGTGAGCACGTGATTTTTGCCTCGCTTGAATTATTCCTATAAAATACATAAAATTAGGATTTTTCTGTTAATTATTTGATTTTTAGGATTTGATTGCATAAATTTGTGTTTGTTTGCATTTTTATGTGCATCTTTAGTTGGTATAATTCATAAAAAATACAAAAATATAGTACCTTTGCATTTAGGACTCCATTTTATATTTTTAGTTTTATTAGTTAATTAATATTACAAAATAAGAGAAAAATAACAAAAATAGTCATGTTGCATTTTTACATAAGTTTTCTTTTTAAAATTAGGATTTAGTTAATTTTTTAAATTATTAGTTTCATTCTAGATTTAAAATCAGGTCTTTGTTCATAAAATAAATAATAACAATAAGAAAAAAAAAAGGGAAAATGCAAAATAGAGGTCTTATTAAAGACCCATGTTTTGGGCCAAATGTGATTCAAGCCCAAATCAAAACCCCTTAATCAAC
>NW_017674994.1:66478-78818 GCF_001879085.1 Nicotiana attenuata
CTGAATTGCTTGTGTTGTGGCTTTTAAAGCAGAATAGATCATGATCTTTCTCGACTTCAGCCCATATTCTACCATTTCTCCCATTTTTACCACATCATTAAAAAGCCTACCCACAGTCTAGATCAAACGCCCAAAGTAAGTTGGCTCTTGGGCTTGAAGAAAGTACTCGACCATCTCGTTTTCTTCCATCGGGGGATTGACTCTGGCAGCTTGCTCTCTCCATCTGAGCCTGTATTCCCTAAAGCTTTCATTAGGCTTCTTTTCCATCTTGGTGAAGGACATGCGATCCGGGACAATTTCTATATTATACTGAAAGTGCCGGGCAAAGGCCTGAGCCATATCGTCCCATGTGTACCACCTGCTAGCGTCTTGGCGTGTGTACCACTCCAGAGCTGCCCACTCAGACTCTGACTGAAATACGCCATCAATAATTTGTACTTCCCACCGGCGCCTCTCATCTTACTACAGTAGCCTCTCAGATGGTCCACGGGATCTCCATGTCCGTCATACAAATCAAACTTCGGCATCTTAAACCCAGTAGGAAGTTGGATGTCAGGAAACAAGCACAAGTCTTTGTAAGCCACGCTCATGTGGCTCCCTATCCCTTGCTTGTTTCTTAAAGACTGCTCTAAGATTTTCACCTTCCTGGATATCTCATCTTGCTCCACTGTCTTAGCAAGCTTTTTAGTTTCACCAGGAGGCTCAAAATGAGGAGCGTGAGAGTATGGATCCGGGACATTGAAAGTTGGTTCTGGAGCATAATGTTGGGCATCGGGGACTTTGAACACAATCTTGTTAGAGGATCGAGGAAAAGTAGCTGGAGGAGGAGCTACAAGAGCATGAGTGGCCAAAGGAGCGGGATATGAGGTGGTTTTGGCGGGTGGAGTGTGAAAAGGTTGCAGGTAGATATCAGCAGCAGTGGGAATCTGGATTTGTGATAGTGGTGGGATAGTTGCAGGGTTTTCAGTGTAGTTAGCAGGGAATGAAGGTGGAGGATGCCCCCTGATCCAAGATTGATACATTTCTGCCATCTGCTGCTTCAACATTTGGACCTCCCCTTTCAATTCAGACTCTGACTCCACAAACTCCCTCGACGGGTCAACAACTCCTGTTTCCAAGTCTTTGCTAGCCATGGCTACCTTGCTCTATAACGACCCGACCGGTCATTTTTAGAATTCACGCCCCGATCCCCTATTAACTGCTTCCCCTAAGTTCATTTCTGCTATTTGGTTTTCCGGGACGTTCGGTGTTGAGTTTCGGAGATTTTTGGGGCACTTAGTCCCTAAATGAGAGCTAAAGTGTTGAAAAGTGGTCCATAGTCGGAACAGTGTGAAGACGACCTCGGAATGGAAATTCGATGGTTCCGTTAGCTCCGTTAGGTGATTTCGGGGATGTGAGCGTGTTCGGAATGTATTTTGGAGGTTCCTAGCTAATTTAGGCTTGAAATGCCGAAGTTTTAATTTTTGAAGTTTCCGGTCCGATAGTGAGCTTTTGATCCGAGGGCCGGAATGGAATTCCGAAAGTTGCAGTAGCTCCGTCGTGTCATTTGGGATGTGTGTGCAAAACTTCAAGTCATTCGGACGTGTTTTGGTTAGGTTTTTGATCGAAAGCGTGTTTTGATGAAATTTGAAGTTCTTAGGCTCAAATCCTTGTTTAATTCGAGTTTCCGGCGTCGTTTTAGGTGGTTTAAGGATTGGTACAAGTTTGAATGGTGTTATGGGATATGTCCGTAGGTTTGGTTGAGGTCCCGGTGGCCTCGGGTGTGTTTCGGATGCTCAACGGAGCATTTTGGAGTTTTGAAAAGTTGCAGAAAATGCTTCAGCAGTTGCAGGTCCAAATCCTTCTTCGCGTACGCGACTTCCCTCTCGCGTTCGCGTAGCTTTGACTTTCCCCTTCTTCGCGTTCACGTCCTCCTCCACTCGTTCACGTAGAGTAATTGTTGGAGGAGGACCAATTCCTTCTATGCGTTCACGTTCAGAGCCCCGCGTTCGCGATGCCCTATCATTTCCTCCTTCGCGTTCGCATACCAACCAACGCGTTCGCGTACCTTGCAAGGTTCACCTTTCGCGTTCACGTGTCGTCCCACGCGTTCGCGTACCTTGCAAGGTTCACCTTTCGCGTTCCCATGTCGTCCCATACGTTCGCCATGAGTAAATCCTGGGCCACCATATTTTTCCTCCTCCGCGTTTGCGAGCCTACTTCCGCGTTCGCGAAGCATAAATTTGCAGCCTTCAAATTTCCTTCTTCGCGAACGCGTGATCTCTTCTGCGTTCGCGATTCATTAAATCACTGGGTAGATATAAACATTCCAAAACGAGGGTTTAGCCATTTTTACCAAAACTCAAGCTAGAGAGCTCGGATTTGAGAGAGATTTCGAGGGTTTTTCAGAGGCAACGATTAGGTAATGATTCTCTACTCCCTTATGCTTAAAACCCACTAATCTAATCACGAATTCATCTTTAAATTTCGGATTTTTGAATGAAAAATGGGTAGAACTTCATAGACCGAATTATTGAGTTTTGAGGGGGTGTTTGACCTCCGATTTGGGAGATTTTTATATGGTTAGACTCGTGAGAGTACGAGGGTTCTGAAAATGTAAAGATTATCCGATTCAGAGATGTTAGCCTAAGGGGAGTTTTGGTCATTTTACCTAATTTCGCGTTTTAGCTTTGAATTAAATAGTAGAATCAGTTGCTTGAGATGTTATTTACAATGTGTGATTTAATTGAATAGATTTGGGCTATTTGGAGTCGAGTACTCGTGGCAAGAACGTGGTTGCTAGTTGATTTTAGCCGGTTCGAGGTAAGTATCTTGCCTAACCTTATGTGGGGGACTCCCCTTAGGATTTGAGTCTTCTTTGTTGATTGCATTCCTTGTACGCGAGGTGACGAGTGCATGCTCGGATATATTTGTGGAAAATTGCCCCTTTTAGGCTCTTAGATCCTTGTAATCACCGAATATGAAGTTGTTCTTGATACGATTGAGTTTCCTGTTATTAGTTTCACCTCCACAGGACTTTACTTGGAGTTTATCTGCCCTTTTTGG
This sequence comes from Nicotiana attenuata, assembly GCF_001879085.1. Taxonomy (NCBI): domain Eukaryota; kingdom Viridiplantae; phylum Streptophyta; class Magnoliopsida; order Solanales; family Solanaceae; genus Nicotiana; species Nicotiana attenuata. The sequence continues at coordinate 69,524 of NW_017674994.1, forward strand.
TTATTCTTGTTGCCTAATTGACTTTTACTTGTTTAACTGTAGACATTTACCCTTCTGTAGTCACATTAGCATTCCTAACTACTTGTCCTTATCTGGAAAGAATTATTTCTACCTCTCGCGTAATTAATTGGTCTTAATTGGAAAGAAGTTAGATATCCTATGTTTAGTTGAAATTTCCTTAGTTGTAATTATTTGATTCATGTTAACTTCCTTGTTGTTGAACTTAGTATTATGGAATCGTTATTTCATATTATTTCTCCCTTGTTGAGTTGTTCTTATTGCGCTTAGTATTTCTTTGTTACGGTTATTCCTTGTGAGTTAGTTGTACCGTCTTTTGGTGAACGAAATTTCTTGAGTTGTTCCTCTTGCTTTGTTACTGTATATATTGTCATTTGTTGTGTTGCATTGATATTGTGATGCACGAGGTTTCTGCCGTGCGGTTGTGATATTCTGATGCACGAGGTTTCTGCCGTGCGGTTGTTGATACTGTGATGCACGAGGTTTCTGCCGTGCGATTGTGAATATTGTGATGCACGAGGTTTCTGCCGTGCAGTTGTTGATACTGTGATGCACGAGGTTTCTGCCGTGCGGTTGATTTTGAAGGGTTGCACGAGGTCTTTGCCGTGCTGTTGTTGTTATTGATGTTTTGCACATGCGGCGTAATAAGGCGGGATATGTTATATGCTTATATGTGGGTTGCGCATGTGGCGGAATAAGGAGGGAACATTGTGATGCACGTGTGGCGAAATAAGGCGGTACCTATTATCTTATTATTTGCACACGTGGCGAAATAAGGTGGGCTATGTCAGGGGATGATTGTAGAGAATTGTGACGGCCTGTGGAGGCATTCCTATTTGTTTAATAATGTGATTGTGGGTTGCTTACCGGTATGATCTTTATCGCTTGGAAGTTGTGAGGAAACATCGTACGTGCGGTCCGTTCTCCTTTTCATGTTCTCTAGCTGGTAGAATTTTGTTAGAAACATTTGCACAAGCATACACGTAGCTGAACACTCCTATTAGAGGTGAATTCCTCCTGATTTTTTCTAAGGGTGGAGGTACGCCCTCGTTTATCCATTATATTTGTGAGAGTGGCCCTAGTTAGCCAGTTAGTTGTCGGTATGACCATGAGATTGATGGGGCATAGGATGCCAATTGTTAGATTTCAGATGCTGGGTCTTCGCGAGTTGTGGCTTGTCCGAGACTTGGTGAAATTGTGGAAAGAGTTGGATAAGACCTTTGTGAACATCATTGTAGGATATGAGTTATTGACTTGTTTCCCCCTTGCTGTGTTGCGACCTTAGGATTTGGATTGTGATTCTGTCGTCATTTCGTATCCTCATTTATTATATTCTCGTTGTTACTTGTTGTATTTTTCCCTTATTGTGAATTGTAGCATTCTTGGTCATTCATGCAGTCTTTACATATTTATATGTCGTTTCCATTATTCCTATGATTATATTGTTTATTGACCGGTAGGTGCCTTGACTGTTCCTCGTCACTACTCCACCGAGGTTAGTCTTGATACTTACTGGGCACCGCCGTGGTGTGCTCATGCTACTCTTCTGCACATTTTTGTTGTGCAGATACAGGTACTCCCACTCAGTTCTGTCAGCCTTGGAAGGAGGCGTATCGGTAGAGACTTCGAGGTATATCTGCTACGTCCGCAGACTGTGGAGTCCCTTTCCAGCTTTCTGTAATAAGTATAGCTCTTTCAGCATTTCTCTTTTGTATAGATATTCTTGAGTCAGAGCCTCTTATGTATCCCTTAGCTTGTGATTTGTGAGTTTCCGGGTTTTGGGAATGTTGTTAGCTTCGAGAATTGTTGTGGTATGTGCCGAGCGGCACCTTAAACACCGTTTTATTTTACTAGTTCAGTTTTATTTATTTTCTTCCGCAATTATGGTTTATCTTCCGCATTGTTAGGCTTACCTAGTCGTAGAGACTAGGTGCCGTCACGACATGTTCACGGAGGGCGAACTGGGGTCGTGACATGAGACTAAGCATTGTCTCCATCCTGCATTTTCCTGTATTGCATAAGGCTACTTTTCTGCCTTCCGAGGTTAAGCTCTACCTCCATCTGCATTTTTCTGCATCGCATAAGGTTACTATTCTACCTTCCGAGGTTAAGCTCTACCTCCATTTGCATTTCCTGCATTGCATAAGGCTACTATTCTGCCTTCCGAGACTAAGCTCTGTCTCTATCTGCATGGCTGAAATATCGCCACTTCATTTTAATCCTGCATCGGCTGAAATATCGCCACTTCATTTAAATCTTGCATCGGCTGAAAGATCGCCATTTCATTTAAATCTTGCATCGGCCGAAAGATCGCCATTTTACTTACATTTTTTTTTTGCATGGCTGAAATATCGCCACTTCATTTAAATCTTGCATCGGCTGAAAGATCGCCATTTTACTTACATTTTTTGCATGGCTGAAATATCGCCACTTCATTTAAATCTTACATCGGCTGAAATATCGCCACTTCATTTAAATCTTGCATCGGCTGAAAGATCGCCATTTTACTCACATTTTTTTTGCATGGCTGAAATATCGCCATTCCATTTAAATCTTGCATCGGCTGAAAGATCTCCATTTTACTTACATTTTTTGCATGGCTGAAATATCGCCACTTCATTTAAATCCTGCATCGGCTGAAAAATTGCCAACTTTATTTAATTCTCTGTATCGGCTGAAAAATGCCAGCTTTGTTTAAATTTCTGTCGGCTGAAATATCGCCGTTTGTATTTATACTTCATATCGGCTAAAATATCGCCATTTATATTTATGCTTTACATCGGCTGAAATATCGCCAAATCCTGCATTTCATGGGCTGAAATATCGCCAAATTGTCCAAGGGCGTCATTGTTCGGAGGCATCAGTTTCATAGCCCGAGAACGCCATGCCATGGCCTGAGGACCCCCCCACCCCCCACTATATATTTTTCACATCATTATTCAAAGGCATCATGGTTCAGAGGCACCATTATCATAGCCCGAGAACGTCATTTCATAGCCTGCGAATCCTTTATTATACGCTTCATGGCCCAGGACGTCATGGTCTGAGGACGTCATCCTGCACGTCCGAAGACAGCATTCATGGTCCAACGGGAACTTGCATCACGTTTAAATTTATGCACGATATGTTTGTATTGCTCATCTGCAGGTACACCAGCTGGAAACGGCCATTACAGCAGGAGCAATCTCGCTCCGATTCCCGCAGCCCATCGATCCCTGACCATCCTTCCCAACCTAAATACCGCGTCCGTCATTCGAAATCTCCATCGGCATGTTCCGTCGGCGGACCCTGAACTACATATGGCATGATTCCTGTAATACTAGGGATATGTAGGCAGCTCGGGAGCCAGAGCTCGATCAAAACCTTTTCATATCATTTCTTTCGGTCAAAATTGGCCATCATATCTTTACCCGACAACTCTTTCATCCTTCCCGGGTAAAGAGGGGCAGCTGTTGATACCCAATGTTTCCCTACATATTTTTATACTCAGAATATTCTCAAAATAGCATGTACGTGCATATATAAGCATGCCCAAGAAATTTGATATTTTTTCCAATTTTTAAAGCTTTTTAAAATCATTTTATTATTTGTTTTAGCAGTACAAAATCCAATAATTATTCCCAAAACTATCATTTGAGTGAGTAATTTATTTCCATCCTCATATTTACACCACAATATAATTAAGGTGATTTTTGCATATTTTTATAAATTTATTTGATATTTTTAAGCTAAATTGCATAAAATTGCAATTATTGCCTATATTACGATTAATAGCGTTTTACAATTATAAAATTGTTCCCAGTATTTTTAGATTAAAGTTTATATATTATTAATTAATTCAGTGCTTTCAATTTGCATTTAAAATTATTTAACAATTTTAATTAAATTAAAAAGGGAGAAATTGGCTATTTAATATATAGCCCATTACCATTTCAATTTTAGCCAAAATCAAACCCCCAATTTCCCAGCCCTATTTTTGATTCAAACCTGACCCAATTCCTAAATTACCCGCCCCTGACGCACTCAAATAACCCGCCCAGGCCTTTGCTTTTAATCCCAGCCGTTGATCTAACAGATCAACGGCTCACACGCATCCTTTCCTTTTTTAATCCACCAACACCCTCAACCCTAAATCATTTCCCCTTTACCCGCCGCCCTTGAATCCCTTTCCTCTCCAATCCTCTCTGCAACCCCGTTCAAACCCTAGCCGCCACCACCCAAACTAACCATAATCCCCTTCGATTCCCACCGAAATCCATGGCTTCTCAGGCCATGGAAACCTCATACTCGCCTCCTACTGCTCCTGTGAGCCTGATGCTCGAAGGATCGAGGATAGACTTCGAGGGTCTTCACTCAGATCTTCGCCGACTCGAGGTTTCCGGCCATTTCTGGCCATTTCCGACCTTGCTCCGACATATTCTAGTCTCCTAAGTCTGGTTCTGACTTTATCCGACTTAGATCGGATCTTTTTAAAGCCTTTCTCACTCTAGGGTTCTTTCGAAACCCTAACTATTCGAGGTTTTTCTCCGATTCCTTTTAGATCTATTATGTATCTATGCTATGCTTGAATTTTTTAACGATTTCCCTAAGTTTTCCTTTGAAAATTGCTTTCAAAACCCTTCTTTTCCGATTTAGGGTTTCTGGAAAGTATTCAAGTGTTTTTATGATTTTTTCTTTCTTTATTATTTGTATTGTTTCTCTTATTGTGTTCCTATATCATGTTCTCACTCGCTTTCCACTATGTTCTTATACTTGCTCTATTATGTTCTTAGGTGTTCTTCTACTGAGTTTCATACTCCGTGATTGAATGTTCTTTTGCTGTGTTTTCTATACTCCGTCCTGGCATAATCTCCTACTGTGTTTTCTACGCTATGATTCCCGTTTTTTTTACCATGCTCTGCTATCTTCATCCTCTATAAGCATGTATTTCTTCTACTGGTTCTTCTACTGTCAGTTGTTCCCTCACTGCGCTTCGAAACTAGTTTTCTCACTTTGTTTGCTTTGATCTTTCGACTTGTTTACGTGCTTTCTTATGAGCTTCTAAAAGAAGCCACTAAGCCTGTTTTTGACTACTTGCCTCTCCATCTCCGCATTCGATTCTTTCTACTGATTTTACAAGGTCATGGCAAAATTCTTCGTGTTAAGGCATGTCTGTGTGCTTTTATATGTCTGTTGAATCTTTCTTTAAAAGGATTTCAACTAGTAATCGAATCAGAATCTTTTTGGGGGCTTTAATTGATTGTACTAATTTTCCTTGAGTAAAACCTTTTTCTTCACACCAAATATTTGGACTTGTGATTTCGTGGCGGTCAATTGATTCTCTTTCCTTAATTATACAACCGTGTACTTTCAGAAAACCTTGTCCTTAAAATAACCTTTTATGTATTTACCCTCAATTGCATGCTTTGCACAAAGAGTTTGATTAATTAATTTCCTTAGATGGTTTTATACCCATTTGAATTTGAATCTCTTAACTAAAGGGAGTCTTATGTGACTGATTGAAAATCAAACTTCAATTATTTTCTTACCTTATTTCTCATGACTTTCACACTATAAATACCTAGTCTTTTCTTTTCACAACACACTGAATACACTTCAGACTTCAAGCTTATAATTCTCACAACCTTTTCTGAATTTTCTTATCTGCACTTTGGCTTTCACAAGATTGCCGCTTTCTTTGCTTATCCTTTTTAAAAACTGGTATGCCTTGATTCAATTCCCAGCATCATCCCAATGTGTTTATTTGCAGTATTTTCGCATATGTCTACCTTCTGCAGAATTTGACATTGAAATGCTTATGTGCTACTGTTTGCTCTATTTTCTTGTAAACACTAGTTCCCCATCCTATTTACCCCCATATGTTTGTAAGTGGGGACTCAGGGCATGGCAACAAGAATTGTTGCTCATAAACTGAGTTCTAACCCCCCTAAGTAGGCTAAAGGGTGTGCCAGTATGTCCCATTGCTGGGTATGCCCTTGCCTGCTCCTTTCTTGAGTCCTGCTTGTTATGAATCCCCATATCCCTACTCCCCCATGTATGCTGAGTTAAGGTATAGCCTGGCAGCATCCCTATTGCTCTCCAAGGCTGAACCTGACCTTCAATAGGTCCTAACTCCCCAAGTTCAACTGACAAGCTGGTCAGGGGTGTGCCAGCACCCCAAAATGCTTGGCATGACCACCAGCTTGCCATTTCCCCTCTACTGCACTTGCACTTACTCCTAGTCTCTAAGTTCTGCCCCACCCCCCTCATATGAGCCTTGCTTTGGGACCTCGAGTTCCCTCTGAACTTGGACATTTGAGGGTTGTCCCTTCCACATTTCACTATGTTCTTAACTCTGCAATGATATTTGGGGTGTAAGCATTGCCTGAAATTCTTGAAGTTCCTTGGAACTTTGACACATCCCAAATAAGAGAAAGGCTTTGAAAATCCGATCCTGGAAGTTGGTTTATCTCATATTATTAGACTTTGAGTCCGGATTAGGCTGATTAGATGTAGATGTAATCACTAATGTAATTTTTTTTATTTCCTTCTGATTCGCTTGGTCTGTAATAAGCTTTGTAAATAACTTTGTAATAACTACTAGGGTATAGTGAAAGGGGATGGGACTGTATGCATGCCAAAGGGGTAGAAATCATATCTATAGGATATTCACCCTTTAAATTCTGCATCTCACATAGAAATCATGTTCATAGGATTATTACCTTCAAATTCTGCATTTTCACATAGAAATCATGTCTATAGGATATTTACCCTTTAAAATTTTGCATCTCACATAGAAATCATGTTCATAGAATCACTACTTTCAAACTCTGCATTTTCACGTAGATACCATGTCTATAGGATATTTACTCTTTAAAATTCTGCATCTCGCCTAGAAACTATGTTCTGGGTTATCACTTTCGAAGCCTGCATTTTTCACATAGATACCATGCCCATAGGTTTTTTGCACTTTGTAATAATACCATGGCAATAAATCGATAATGAAGCTCTGCATATTGTATAGATAATATACCTATAGGACTTCCTGCACTTTGCATATACATTTGTCATTAGGCAAGCCTGCTTATAGGAGTTAAAATAACTCATCACATATAGATAACCTCCCTATAGGATCTCTGCTCAAAATCAGTTACACCTAGAAAGCATGCCTATAGAAACTATCAACTTAATCAGAATCGCCACTCGTTCCTAAGTTTAAAATCAGTGGCAATTTGTTTAACACTCGTAGACCTTATAACTAATGACTTTTGCAATCAGTTATTCCTCCGTCCCTGGATTAATAGATATCATGCCCATAGGCCCTGTTTAACATATAAATAGTTAGATAATTAATCAACTGTCAGTTTTCGACAACTACATCTAAGCAGGACTAATTTGGACTCTCTATCTGAGAAATATGTGGTAAATCAATTCTTCCTACGCTAATTTTAATTAATGACCTAAACAGCATGTGTAAGACATGCTAAACAATTCGTTTCTTTAAGTGAGGAGGCCTACTTGAGCCTCTAATTATTCTTATTTCCCCATTAACTGCTTTGTGTGTTTTGCTTGTCGCCCTAGAATTTTATCCTTTTAAAACCCCTGAAAAGCCAAGCTCCCTCCCTTTAGGATTAGTAGTCCTAAACGCCTCCGGGACTGATAGGTGGGACGGGTAATAGCATACAGTAGGTAACGATACCATTCCGCGCTTAAATACCTTAACGGGGTGGGAAGGGTAGACATGGAGATGATGATCACATGATAACACTATGCGTATGATTGATTACCGGTGTTGTGTGGATGATCCATGTGTTTTACAAACCTAGGACCCCCTTTCCTTTATGTGACTTTGTTTAATATCAATAAAATTTTGTCTTTTCAACTACCCAAAACCTCTCTTTTATTTTACTGCATTATTCTTTTTTTTCCTAAATATTTCTTCAATGTCTTGATTAATTTTCTGCATTCAGACCTTCCCTCAAAACAAATTGTAGATCATCTAGACCTTGATTCCAACATGCTTGTTACGTATCTATTTGTAACCCTTAAGTGTGAAGTTATTTGTATACTTATCTGCATTAAAGTCACAACATAGCATGGCCGGGAACCACACTAGTGGATCTTGAGGGGTGCCTAACACCTTTCCCTCGAGATAATTTCTAGCCCTTACCCGAACTCTGGTTTTGAAACTCAAAACTCTTAGTGTCCTAATGCACTTAATCATTAGGTGGCGACTCTTCAATTCCAAAAACCTAATTCCCACACGGGAATAGAGTTGTCCGCCAAAATATCGTAAACCCGATTACGCAAGAAAAAGGGGGCATCCACACCGTGACGCTGGCTATGCCAGGTGTGCCACGAGTAGAGTGGAGGGGCACCTTAGATCATACTTCCAGTAGAGTTATTTCATTTCTTAAGGCTCAGCACATGGTTGAGAAGGGGTGTGACGCCTATCTAGCTTATGTGAGAGATGTCAATGTTGATACCCCTACAGTTGATTCAGTCCCAGTAGTACGGGATTTCTCTGATGTGTTTCCAACTGATTTTCCGGGCATGCCTCTCGATAGAGACATTGATTTTGGCATTGATCTGTTGCCGGGAACTCAACCCATTTCTATTCCTCCGTACTGTATGGCTCCTTCTGAGTTGAAGGAGTTGAAGGAGCAGTTACAGGAATTGCTTGATAAGGGTTTCATTCGGCCCAGTGTATCACCTTGGGGTGCTCCTGTCTTATTTGTGAAGAAGAAGGATGGTTCTATGCGTATGTGTATTGATTATCGCTAGTTGAACAAGGTTACAGTGAAAAATCATTACCCTTTGCCTCGTATTAATGACCTGTTTGATCAGCTACAGGGTGCTTGTGTGTTTTCTAAGATTGACTTGTGTTCAGGCTATCATCAGTTGAAGATCCGGGAGCCAGATATCTCGAAGACTGCCTTCAGGACTAGGTATGGTCATTACGAGTTCCTAGTTATGTCATTTGGGTTGACCAATGCCCCAGCAGCCTTTATGCATTTGATGCACAGTGTATTCCGGCCATATCTTGAATCATTCGTCATTGTCTTTATTGATGACATTCTGGTATATTCCCGGAGTCGGGAAGATCATGAGCAGCACCTGAGGACAGTGCTTCAGACTTTGAGGGAAAAGAAGTTATATGCCAAGTTCTCGAAATATGAGTTTTGGTTGAATTTCGTGGCATTCTTGGGTCACGTGGTATCTAGTGAGGGAATAAAGGTGGATCCGAAGAAAGTGGAAGCAGTGCAGAGTTGGCCCAGACCATCCTCAGCTACAGAGA